>NC_062538.1:14978247-15120747 GCF_022655615.1 Tachysurus fulvidraco | reverse complement strand
ACACCCATTTTGCATCAAACATACAAGCCTCTGGGGGCCCCAAAAGTTTGTGGGCCCTTAGAACCGTCCTAACTTTTCCCCCCATAGTGGCGCCCCTGTGCAGGACCATGTATAGATGTTACACTGCAGGGCTAAAGTTACATCAGAGTTACAGAAGTGTCTTCAGGGGAAAAATATTAAAAGACAAAGTAGTTTATTTAATAAAGTCTTTATTTGTACATAAAAAACATGCTTTTCATTCAGTCTTAGCCTACATGCCAAATTATACAGCACACTGAAGTCTTTATATAATCATCCTTTATAAATAATTCATTGAAACATGACACAGGTTCTCTCATAGAGACTAATTAATTGACGATTCTGTACACAAGTACAAATTTGTCATTGTTTAGAGCAAGTTGAGATGGTCATTATAGGAACAGCAATTTCCTAAAGGAGGCCATCAAGCCCTCTCCCATAGAGCATGTCACATCCTGCTACATACAGGATGTGTGTTGAGACTTTAAGAGTAGCACCTCTGTTTGTATAAGTGTCTGCATTTGTGTATTCCTGTCTGTCTATATGTGGTATGTCTGAATGCAATGTGTGTGTTTGTCTAAAATCTATGGACTACGTATGATATTTTGTGTGCATGTGTGTACAGTCCGGCACACAATATGCCTCACAGAGACAAAAAAGTTGATGCTGCAACCATCACTGGATCTGTGTGTTTGCATGATTGGGTTAACACTGTCCAAGACTGTGTTTGATGATCTCCTTGCTGGATGGTGGGATACGCTCAGGAAACACCACCTGGAACTCAACCAACAGGTCACCGCGCTGGGTTGAGTTCTTTGCCCGAGGAAGCCCCTCCCCTATTAATTTTCTCACTGAGCCAGGCTTGACGACATCACTGCAGGGAACAGGCTTTGACTGTCCATCCAGGGTGGGGACACTTATAGTACAGCCACATAATGCCTACAGAAAGAGAAAGGAACAAAGAAGGTTATTGTTATTTGCTACTACATCTTAGTATGCTAGGTATGAACAAAATGGTTTTCCTAATACATTTTGTTTTTTAGAATGAGGATTATTTCTTAAACCAATAATGTGAGTATATCTGTGAGAAATCTCCAGGCTAGAGCATTCTTTAATGTTTCCAAACCATTTGAAAATACCTATTATTGGGTTTTTGTGTTGCATAATGTTTAGTCGAGATTGAATGAAGAGAATCTGGTTCAGAGTGAATGAACTTCTCCTGTTATGCAAGATGCCGTTACGAGACGAGTGTTGCTAATGTGTTCCTGTTCTCTTGTTCTAGTCTGAGTGGGAAAGAGGAGGAGGGAGGAAGTGCGTGGGAGAGAGATGAGAGAGCTGAGAAGGGAGGGTGAGAGATAATAGATGAGGGATGGGGTGAGAAGCAGCAGGAGAGAGGAGTTGGGAGGAGGAGGCGAGTGTGATGGTGCGAGACACTCAGAGAGACGATAGGCTGTGAGACAAGGAGGGAAAAGAGTGTGAGACAGACAGGTGATAGTGATGACAAGGCAGATGAACGGTGGGGTGAGATATGAAGATGATAGATGTTTGTAGGCAGACAGTGAAATATATAACTATCATGACAAACAGGCTGAGTGATTTAAATTGAATTGAAATAATGCACAAAAGATTGTGATGGGAAATGATGGAGAGTGCGAGGATTTGTTCTGAGATTAAGTAAATTTCAAAAAGAGTTGGAAAATCAAGGGACATGAGGGTAAAACATGAAGGGAAGGGAATTCATAATTAGAGATCAGATGTGAGAAAATGACAGAGGGAAGATGAGGAGAGGCAAAAGGCGGAGGAGTGTGTCTGTTTGCAAGCCTGCGGGAGAGGGGAAGAGTTTCTAAATATAGCCACAGTGCTCTGCAGAGGCTTATCATCTAGCAGAGACTGTGTGGGTGGAGAGCAGGACAGGCTGTACTATTAGCACACACACTCACCTCTCTAAGCGTTATGGTGGCTGTGTAGACGATGTTGGACCCTTCCCGTTTGAAGTGGCTATGCTTCTTCTCTTTGACCACAAATGTGAGGTCATTCGGGCCATGGCCTGACACTCCTTGTCCCTCCCCTGGAAAGGTGATCTTTGTCCCTTCCTTCCATCCTTTCTTCACCTCTACATCGATCACACGTTCCTCTGGCTGAAGTGTGTTCTTTTCTGTGGGCCGGAGCCGGGTGACTTTCACACGCTTTGTAACACCTGTCAGAATGTCTTCCAGAGACACATAGAGGTCATGCACTTCGGTTGCACCCCCAGGGTGGGACCCCGCCTTGCTGTGGTGACGACCCAGGTGGGGTTGAGGGTTCTTCAGAAATGGGTTGAAGAGGTCCTCATCTGAGTCAAACTCAAAGTTGAAGAAGATGCGCCAGGCATGGGTGTCGGCCTTGGGGCCACTGGGTGTTGGGTCTGCTTTTGCAGAAGACATCTGTCCCTTAGACAAACCTGCAAAAGTTGCGTGTATGAAAATGTGAGTATTTAATAGTCAAGGAAAGTTGAAAATTTCTGCTTAGATTCAATTTGTAGGTGTAAGCGACTGAGGAGTCCAAAACCATATATGTGCATGTGGAAAATATGGGTTAGGGAATTTATGAATTCTGCACACAGTAGAATGTGTGAAAATGGGAACAGTGTGACCTATATAAAGCTCTTACCTTGTTGGTCATAAAGGCTGCGCTTTTCGGGGTCTGTAAGGATCTCATAGGCTTGTGCAATCTGTTTGAACTTCTCCTCTGCATCCGCATCTGAGTTTTTGTCAGGATGGTAGCGAAGTGCTAGGCGTTTATATGCACGTCTTATCTCCTCCTCGTTTGAGTCGCTTGACACTCCTAACACAGCATAGTGGTCCAAGCACACTGGTGATGAAGGAGGACTGGGTATTTCAGGGTCCTCGTGCGCCTCCTGTTCAGGGAGAGAGAATAAATAAATAATAAATAAACTTGTTTAGCTCTTAATTCACACAGTGATACAGAGAATTTCATATATGGTCAATTGGACACCTATCTCCATCTACATTAGACACTATACAAGTAGAATTTGTTGGTATTTTAAACCACCAGTATATAAAGGTTTTATTAGATAAATGCACTCTGCACTGTTTGAGAGAAAAAAATACCGTACAGTGACATTTTCTACCCTGTGGTCTATTAGCTCAGTGACAAGTATCTGTAGCTTAAGTTTGGAGTGCATTCAGCGTACATTCAGGAAGAACACAGTTGTAAATTCAGGCATAATTACAATGCTGATACTTAGATGTCATGTTGAATAAAATTAAAACTGATAAAGAAACTAGAATAAACAAGTGTTGGGGTTACTTACGTCAGAGGTCCTGCTTTCCTCGCCGTGGATCACTCGCACCTTGCATTTGACGTTCTTATGCTTCACGCCAAACTGGGTCCAGATGAGAACCATGATGGTTAATAGGTGCTGCTGGTGCTGATGCTGCCGCTGCTGATGCTGAAGCTCGAGCCGGTTCTGTGTAACCAAGCTACTACTGACTGCATCTTTCCGCTGCTGCCGGCGCGCTTTTATACCGGCGCGGCAGACACACACACCACCCACGCTGCGTGACCGAGCTTCCCCGGGCCCGCCCAGGATCTGCACGAGAGGGAATACCGTGTTGGAAACCGAGCTGTTCTCGACGCTCATTGGGCGACTCGACAGCATCAGATGCACAAGACGGCCCTGCGGTCCATGTGAGGAAACGCTTCCGGAATTTTAAAATAACCATCGCACTCTCTCTCGCTCCCTATCTCTTTCTAACACACAGCCCCCTCCATCTCGGTTCTCAGATTTAGCTCATATTATAATGGACATGGCGAGACAGGAACTGGTATTCCTAGCTATCTTTTTTTGACGATTTTATTATAAACCCAGTCTGGGCTAATTTATGCAGAATTCTGTTGTCTCTGCATTAGCTCTGTTATGCAGCATAAATAAGCCGAGATCCGGAATGAACATCATGAACCATAATGTCCATTTTTATATGTGGGTTATTTATAGGCAACAATTTTATAGTTGCAATTAGTGCATCATATACTCGCATGTGTGTTTGTGTGTTAATATGATGCATTATACACTTATATTTTTATACTCTTTCTCTTTCTACCTGTCTCTCTCTCTCTCTCTCTCTCTCTCTCTCTCTCTCTCTCTCTCTCTCTCTCTCTCTCTCTCTCTCTCTGTCTGTCTGCCCGCCCCCCCTCCCCCTCTCTCTGTGGGGTACAAAGAGTACAAACTGTTCTTGTCCTCGTCTCTGGGGTGGCGCCCTAAAGGAGCAGCTTCTGTTAGAAATCTTTAACCTAAAAAACCTAAATCACATTTAGCCACTTTTTTTTTTAAAGCTTTATACTAGTTACATCCAATTATATGTACACCTTAAGTCTTTTAATTGAACACTGTATCAGGTGTGATACACATTTGTGTTAAAAGGAACTTTTAGGTGCCTCCTGCATGTAGTTTGTTAGGTGTGAGGGATAACACATAGTAGTGGTGTAACTAGTGATCACACTGCGTAACAGTCACACAGTGAGCACAAATATGAAAGCAATACTATTTTAACGTTATTCCTCATGTCTCTGGGTGGTTGGGTGTCTTTGCAGCGCCGCAGCGTGAACGCATCTTGTGCCTGAGTACATAAATGGCAGTGTTTCCTTAGTCGTGACGCGTGCAGCCAATAGCAGATGGGAGCACCGCAGGATTCCCGTTGCTACCGGAAAACTGGACAAATTTGGAGAAGATGCACCTTGCGGTAGAGTCAGAGAAATGTTCTCCACCAGTTTCCTCCATTTTAATGCGCGCACAAGCCGGATATATGAGAACGAGCAGCAGGGATCCGACTATAACGCGTTGCTATTATTATTATTATTATTATTATTATTATTATTATTATTATTATTATTATTATTATTATTATTATTATTAAATCTATGTGGGTTTTTACTGTCATTTTTGTACAGAATACATGGCGCTAGATGAACGTGTGAGCAAGTGCGAGTCCAGGGTGTGTGTGTGTGGATGTGTATGTGTGATTCGACAGCTCAGTGTCCTTTAGACTAGAATAGGGCTGTGAATGAGTCGTGATCTCGCGTTTGCAGTAACTGTCGGCGCGTGAAGCGCAAATGTCCAGAAGGCTTTGTAAATGATCGTTATAGCACTGTGTCGGGGGGGGGGCGGGGGGGGGGGGGGGGGGGAGGGACGAAGGGAGGGGGATCTAAAAGGGGACCAAATGTTCTCCCCAGAAGGGTGGATGGGAATGTCTGATAATTGGGACTTTGTGGGGACAAAGTCAATTGTCAGACACTCCTGTCCTTCTGGGGAGGACATTTGCTGCCCACCTAGAGGATATCCGCTTAATATAATTTATTATTATTATTATTATTATTATTATTATTATTATTATTATTATTATTATTATTGTTGTTGTTGTTGTTGTTGTTGTTTTTGTTATTATTGTTATTATTATTATTATAATTGTTATTATTGTTGCTATTTTAATATAAGCTGTAGCTTTTTTTTTGCAGTTTGTGAGGTAAATGTTGAGTGAAATTATAACATGAATTTAATCTGTAAGTATAAGTATGCTGTCACAAGCATAGAAAGACAGTGTTCGTGTATGTCTGTCTGTGTGTCTGCACATTGTCTGCAGACAGTGTCTGCATTATTACTGTCTCGAGCGTGCGTGGGTGTGGCTGGATATCTAAAATATATTCTCGTGGCTCAAACCGTGGAGTGAAGTAAGGACATGCAGAAGGACAATATAAAATGCAAAATGTGTTTTTGTTTATTTTTTATTTTTTATTTTTTTTATGTACTAAATGTTTTTACATAAAATGTAAAAATGCATCACACTTTAATGGTTGCACATGAAGATTCATTGGTGCATAGATTTGCAAAGATTTCCTCCGTGTGCACGAGAGAAAGAGTGGTTTATAAAGCTGAGTGAGCTGTAGTGTTCCGTTCACAGGTACTGTCTGTCCTTCACCCCCCTCTCGTGCTATCTCTCCCTCTGTGTGTGTGTGTGTGTGTGTGTGTGTGTGTGTGTGTGTGTGTGTGTGTGTGTGTGTGTGTGTGTGTGCGCGAAGTTTGAGTCACGACTCTAAGTAGAGTGAAAGTGGGCAATCATTAAAAGTCACAGAAGAACAGAAGAATTAGATGAAAAAAGGAGTTAGGGTAAAATATATATCAATTCATGATATATTGATTGATTAATTATGGGGATGACTAGTAATAGAAATAAATATAGTTTTTTTATTGCAGATATATTTTCTTTTAAATCAAATATAAAATGGGAGGTAAATTGTTTTGAAAACTGAACTATTACTTTATTCTGTAAAGTAAAATACATAATGAACTAAACATGCCATATACTGATATGACGGTATTATCTGTTTTAGTGCTGTAACATAATATGCAGAATATCACAAATAAACATAGATCTTCAATCATATCTGCAAAGGGCCGGAGTGGCTGCAGGCTTTTATTAACCTAGATAATAGCCCAGATAGTTTATTGGAGCCCCAGATGAACTGATTAAACAAGTAGAAACAGGTGTGACTCCAGCCTGATTTGAAAGCCTGCAGCCACACCGGCCCTTTGCAGACAAGTTTGAAGATCCATGCTTTAAAATATAACAAACTAAGAAAGAGAAGACTGGAGATGGTGAAAAAGATGGAGGCATCACAATATCAGTGGAAAAAAAAAGATGTAATGCCACCTGTTGGCCAGACACAAAATTAAGCACAACTTCCTCTCATTTTGTAAAAAAACATACCATATACGTTTTCTTCTTTGTTACCCACTACTTCACTCAAAAATGAAATATGGACTGTACCGTTTCACTGTGCAAAGCTCATGGTGTGCTCATATATTTTATTTGTGAGTAATGCAGAAATATGCTTAAAACTCTTTATTCTGACCCAGCCTAATGTCTTATCTTTGCTTGCGCACCTTCAAAAAGGAGCCATTTTCTGTACATGACAAACAAAGTAGTTTGAATATATGATTCTATTGAGTCCCTCCTAACCACCAGAAGTGGTGAGAATCACATAGATACCAGTGCAGCACAAGGTTGAATGGCAACACAGGTTAGACCATGCACAACCTTATCCACAGTGAGAGACTCATCTACTAGGGGAGCAGAAGAGTGGCATCTAATAGATGAGTCGACTACAAGATGAGTAAACTACAATTTTGAATGTAGAAGCCATCTACATTCAAAATTAGAGTTCTAGATCTGGACCTTTAGCTGGACCTCTTCCAACTCAGCAAATTGCCTATTGTTGTTCTTCCAGATTGAACTGGACAGCCTCCTCCAATTCTTCTGTCATTGCACTCAAACTTAGCCAGAGTCAATAGACAAAAGTTTAGTTTCCCATGCTGCTTTTGATAGTGGTCAAAAGACCCTAGTTTCTTTTGCTCAGAGTAGGTGTTCTATCTTAAATGGTCAGATGAGAGATGTAACAATGGGCCAGATCCCCTTGTAATGAACCATGAAGTAATTAATGATTGAGGCATAACATTCAGGAAACACTCCTGAATGTAAGAGCCCCTAGTAACCAGGCCTGCAGAAGGAAGCATCTCCATTAATGACATTCATTTGAGATGTTCCAAAAGTTCAAGTTTTCCTGAGGGCCTGCTAGAGTCCATCTGTAATAAAGGTTTATGTGGCGGCCATTGCAATAGATGGCATCTCTCTGGAGGATCATATATTTAAAGTCTGTCTGAAATCCACCTTTTATTGGAGGCCATGGTCCATTGAAACTGTATCTTTTCACTAGCAAAGACTTCAGCAAAAGATTGGTCTGGCTTTTTCTAAAGCGTGGGTGTAAAGTTTTTCTGTATCACTGGGTTTTCAATGTCATTGCCATGGCAAATCATGCACACCATGCCACGCTATTGTACAAGGAACATTTCCTCATCTGCATTTTAGACAGGTGTTCCAGCAGTTCACCTTGAACTTCTGTTACATCTACAAGGTGAACATTGCCTCTCCCGGTAGTGGGAGTAATATGGGAGAAGGCCATGAATGTTAAATTCAGTCATCTATGTTCAACATTAACCCAGTGTAAATGAGTTTTGTAAAAACATTTCTTCCTTAATTAGTGTTGTTACCTGTATACTCAGGAAACAGTAAAAACTCTTGTACAGCAAATGCAGCTTCCACATTGTACACTTTGCAAATATCACAATTTAAATAATCTTTCAATGGCACTGCCTTGTTAATTTATTTAGGTTTAAAGGTTTCATTTGTTTAATGGAAGTTTGCCAACATAAATCTTTCTCCACCATTATAGGTATGTATTTTAATTCATTTATTTGCTATTTGTAGTAATGGGCTATTTCACTTATCTCAGATTTCTTACGATATTTATAAATGCGGCTGTCTAAATTTGGCATTTTGCTAGAGCACACCATCTGGGCAAAACGGCTGGAGGCATCAGTTGTCTTGATAATCCTCTGGCAAATCAGAAAATGTTCTTGCACTGACAGAAGATGTTCTTGTACTGACTAGATGACTCACTCAAGTGAACATAAATTTGTTTATGCTGCCATGTCTTCTACTAAATCAAGGGCTAGATTTCATTACAATGTTTTTTGTATTCATCAGTTGTAACTGTCTTTGGTGGCATTAAATCCACATATAGCTTATATGTAGTAATATATATAACCTAATGAAACAGCAACAATGATTTTTCATTCATCTTCTGGAGAAAGCGTACATAGTCAATGGGAGAACATGACCTTACTTTATAAGTCCATGCTCAATCCAGAAAATACACAAGTACTTATTATTAACTATGAAAATTTTATTTTGGTTATCCCTAACATCAAGCAGAACAAACAGCAGAAATGTCTTGGCTACAGTCAAATTTCATATGTAAATAAATGATGAGTTAAAAACTTAATTAAGTATGCAGTTTTTTTTTTTAAAGAGTAATAGGTTCATAGAAATGGGTCAGTTATCAAAAGCATAGACATTGTATAAAGACATCTTAACCCTACACACATACACTATGAACAGACTGGTGTCACACACACATACACAACCACCTGGATGTGTCACACACGAATACATAACCACATGGCAATTCGTGGTGGTGTGTGACTGTGCGTAAAGCATTTATAGCGGATACAAGATTGGCTGTGTGCTAAACTCCTGGAAGTCTTCTGGAATAGTGTCTGCAAAAGAAAAATTAAAAGTACAGGATTTAATATAGTGTCTGTCTGTCTGTCTGTCTGTCTGTCTGTCTGTCTGTCTGTCTGTCTTTAAGGGTGTAACAAGTACATAGTGTTTAATACCACAAGGTTTATAATAGGTATGCTTATATCAAATCCAGCACTTTTTCTGTGGTTTTCTTCTTCTTCTGCACATGTGGTGTCCCTCAGGGGTCTATTTTGGTGCCACTACTTTTCAACCTATACATGCTATTATAATATTTCTTTTCACTTTTATGCTGATGAATCTCAGCTATACCTTCCTTTAAAATCTGGAGCCTTACTACAGCCCTTCCTGGACTGTGTTGAAGAAATTAAAACCTGGATGGCAAATCATTTCCTTCATCTTAACAAAAATAAATCTGAGGTGATTATCTTGGGTCCTTCCAAGTATAGAAGCTGCTTGACCAGCTTTTAGGTTGTCTCGCTTCATATGTCAAGCCATATGTAAAAAACCTGGTGTTTTCTTTGAGTTTTGACCTCTCTTGTCAAGAATAGTTACTACCAGTTAAGGATCATTTACAGACTTAAAACGATTCTGAATTTTAATGACTTTCAAAGAAAATATTATTCACGCATTACATCTTGTCTGGATTATTGTAATTCCTTATTTATCGGTCTTCCACAATCCTCAATAGCACATCTGCAGATGGTCCAGAATGCAGATGTGAGGCTGTAAACTGATACAAAAAAATAACCTATTTTTGGCCTCTTTTCACTGGCTCCCAGTTTACTTTAGAATACAGTTCAATACTTTTTAAATTGTTTTTAAAGCACTAATGGGACAGGCCACTTTTTTTTTACATTAAAGACCTAGGTCATTCATACTCAGCACCTATATCCCTTAGGTCTTTTAAAGAACCTCTCCTACACATCCCTAGATCTCACATAAAACTGAAAGGGGATATAGCATTTCCAGTAACTGCTCCTCATCTATGGAATCCGCTCCCTCCAGACATCAACAATGCTAATTCTGTTGCAATTTTTAAATATAGACTAAAACATACTTTTTCCCCCTGGCTTTTCCAGCCTCTTAACCTGGCATTATTTTTCATTGTTGAACTAGTTAGCTCCTTTTACATCTTTGTTCTTGTATACTCATAGTATAATGGATAATGGAATTTTATTATGTGTTGGAATTTTATTGTGTGTGGGGTACAGAATTTTGGTCAGTGTAAGCTGAATTTAAATGTGCTTCAAAAATAAACTTACTTTACATACTCACTGACTAGTTGGATGAACATACAATAAATATTGTATACGATAAATATTTTTACATTTAGAAAGTAATTGTTCATTTTTAGCTGAATCTAAATCATTCATCTGGCCAACTGTTGTGAAGAGGTTTATCTTCACCAGGGAAAGAATTATCTGTCATCAGTGTTTTTCATTATCTTCAAGCCTTTTTGATGTTCCTGAGATTTTTCTTTTTAAGAATATATCCATGCCCTTTTTCTGTCTCTGTGATGGGTTTGTTTTGACTTCATATGGAAAATTAATATTCTAAATTCAAATGTTAGATTGAAATCAGCTGTAGACAGTTTTTCTGCTTACATGTAAGTGAAATAATGAGGCAATAATATACAACTGATCATAGAACAGAATTAGTTTTCATCTCTTAAATAAGGAACCACATAAAAAAAGTAATATTATGCCTACAACGTTTACCCGATTTGAATGTAAATAACTTAAAGCTAAAAGTCTTTCAGTTCATACTAATTATTTAATATTAAATTAAATTAATTTACTTGCGATTTATTATTGTGGTAGACAGGTAAAATAACAATAACTTTGTCATTGGCCACTATTTGGCTGAATGTGTGTTATTGTGTATGTCTTTATTGAGTTAACAGAAGGCTCCTAGTCCATTTTCCAGAACTCATACAGAACGTCAACTTCCTCAGCTGTTTATCCAGTTATTGTTCATTCATTTATTCATTCATTTTCTACCGCTTATCCGAACTTCTCGGGTCACGGGGAGCCTCAGGCGTCATCGGGCATCAAGGCAGGATACACCCTAGACGGAGTGCCAACCCATCGCAGGTCACACACACACACTCTCATTCACTCACACACTCACACACTACAGACAATTTTCCAGAGATGCCAATCAACCTACCATGCATGTCTTTGGACCGGGGAGGAAACCAGAGTACCCGGAGGAAACTCCTGAGGCACGGGGAGAACATGCAAACTCCACACACACAAGGCGGAGGCGGGAATCGAACCCCCAACCCCAGAGGTGTGAGGCGAACGTGCTAAACACTAAGCCACCGTGCCCCCTCCATTTATTGTAAGTAGCATTATATATATATATATGTGTGTGTGTGTGTGTTTAGAAGAGCTCACCATTGCAACGGTACTTCAAGTTGGACCATATGATGTTCTCCTGAGAGAAACAGAAAACACCCAGCCTGCCTCCTCTCATCGTTGTGTCGATTGTCACACCAGAGTCTGCTACCAACTCTGTGCCTTCATAGAAGCGCACTCTACACACAAAGACAGACAGACACTCAGTCATTACACACATCATTGTGCACATCATTGCACATTAAAATAGTAGAGGTTGTGTGGGTGTATGTTCAACATCGCTAAATGAGGTCTGTTTGTTTCTTCTATTTTTACAGCAATTTTTATAAGCTGAAGAGTACTGCAGGGGTGGAACTTCTGAAGAGCCACTTCAAAAACAAACAGAACTGTGGTGACAAACCCAGGTCAGTTATTTAAATATATAAATTGCTGATTTATTTAGGAATCTCTGTAAATGACATTCACGTCATTTCAAATGATGGAAATTAATAAATTAAAGCAGTATGTTACAGTACATCCACCTAAACTTCAAAGGTTTTTCAGAACAATGTAGAAATGGTTCTTAAAAGGCTATTTCTGTAACATATTTTAAGGGAAGCACTGCAAAGTGTACGTTAACGATATACATTTAATGCATAAAAAAGGACAGAGCATGTTGTTGTAGGAAAATAACTAATTGTTTTCTATAACAGCAAGTATTTTATTCATCTAACTACTCGGTGATTTGCTGAGATTAAGATGTTTAACCTTTTTATTGAAATATCTTACCTGATGTACCCCACTTGTGGACGATGTTGTAGGTACCAGCGGTAAGACACTTTGTCCTTCCAGCCGACATTACGAGGATCTTTCCAGAGCAAACGCACCTGATCGTTAGTGTCTCCAGTATGCCAGAGCGAGTTTCTTAAATGTTCACCAGGACCAGTCTTAGACTTTACTGCCTAAGAGATAGAAAGACAGAATTGAAAAGAGTTTATTTATACCATTATTATCATAATTTATGTAAACATAATTTCGATATTCGATTAATACATTTAATCATAGCATAGCAAGATGTTTATGAATGCAAGCAATGTATGCATTAGTTCTATACATAGTACATATGTGTTAGACATAAACATATAAAGTTCAGTACTTTTACAGTTAAAGATAACTTGTTTAGAAGCCTGACCTTTAGTTGAATGCCAGGCTCGGCGACAGCTCTGAAGGGTGTAGCCTGCCAGTATGTTTGCTCCGTTTGCTTCCACATCACCACATAGAAGCTAGATGAGTCCTGATAGCCGAATATGAAGCCAGCATAGTCGTCGTCAGTCACAGTGTTCACATGGAAAGTGCCCTCGAAGTCAACACCACTGAATGCAGTGTAACCTGAAATTGTAAAAAAAATATATAGGTCTAACTGTAGAATGCTCTGAACTCTTAACTGTACAAATAGGAGTCTGTAGGATAAAAGTTTTTTTCAAAATAATATTTGTCCCATATAATTCAATAAACACCCACCCACAGCAAGGCCAGGGTCACTGTTCATTGTTTGCACAATCTCCATTCCCTGTAAACAAAGCATACGGGAGACAAGCATGTTAGACCTACATGGTGAATTCTAACAATGTGCAGCTCCTTGACCTGGCATTTCACAAGCTAAAATTTAGAGAGTACACTTAACTAATCAGCAACCTTTTCATTTCTGAGAGTGCAGCTCTAGTGGCAGCAGCCTACATACTCTTCATCACTCCAATCAGATGGCGTATTACAAAATCTACATTTGGGAATCTTGCTATTTTTACTACACTGCAGCAATATATGTAATGTGCATATTTTAAACTTTTCAAAGCTTATTTTTCAAAGCTGTTTAATTATTTTTCTTATTTTTTTCAATATAAAAAACTGCCAATTCCCACCCAAAGGAAAGCTCTCCCTATCTGCCAGTGATGACTGTATCACTTGAACTTATGATGTCCTGATGAAGTAACACTAATATGAAAATCAAACAATCTGAATATTGGGTTTAAAATATTGTTAAATGTTTAATTCAATAACTCACACCTTCCTAACAAACTGTTCATTGATACTGATATTCACTTAACGAATAGAGCCCACTAAGCACGAAAGAGTTCCTTTAGTGCTTAGTTCACAAAATCAGTGAACTACAGGTTTTCAGAAGTATATACAGAAGAAAATATCAGAATTTGACCATGAGAGGCTGCTCTGCCACCATACCTACTTCACTGCATAGCACCTACATCAGCAGTTTTACTACTAAAGAGTAGCAGCTGAAGTCTCCAATGACAAACAAAATGTTGCATCACCTGGTTGAGAACCACCCAGTTGGGGTCGATCTGGGCATCACCTTCAGGGTCCAGCACAACAGTCTGATATGCCCTGAAGTCTGTCAGTGTGATCTCTGCATTCTCAGGACAATTGTCAATCCTGTCAATCACCTTATCTTGGTCAAAATCTGACTCACATATGTCTCCTACGTTGTCATCTGGGGACATGGACAAAAATAGAGCAGGTTAGTGCAAAGGACCACTGTAGAGTGTATAAGTTTTACTTCGGTGTCTTGTATTAAGTCCAATGTTGGTGTTTGTTGGGATTATGAGGTTTCTTGAAAAGATTAAAGCCTTGGTAATTAATAAGAGCAGCTCATGATCACAGATTAATGACATGTCAATCATTGATGAGTCGCTATCACACTTGTGCCCCAAAAAAGTATATTGTCAAATTATAGAGTAACCTGAACTTTAAACCTCATAATAGGCAGGTGTAATATGCAATATGCAAGTAATATGCAAATCACAAGAGCTAATATTGTTAACCAGGGCTGCCAGGTTTCAGTTACTTCTAGCTCAGCTAAATCTCCACATTTTTTCCATTTTCCAGTCTTCTGCTCTGTCTTTACTGAAAAGGAATTACAATGTATGTATATTTGAATTTGGACTACAAAGATTAATATTTGTTGAACAGCTGAGACAAAACCTTTATACTTCATTTCAATTGATTATTGTGACATGACCTGGAAACTGCTGTCCACCAAATTTGTAATCTGATTTGAGAAAGTTGAAGAAAATGTATACAGAGGAATGGGGAAAATTGTGCATACAGTAGGTCATTGAGAGACAATTCACATTCAATGAAGAGACGATTCTGTAACTGATCCAGAACAATGCAATGTATTGACTCTAGGGGATTTTGCTCTAGGGGATTCAGTATTACAAATCAAAATTTTGGCTCTGTACAAAATAATTTCAAAAGGAGCATTAACATGCAATTCAAACATACTTCAAATTGGTAACAGGTTCACTAATCTTAAGTTATGATGTAGCTCATGCTGGTAGCATCAGAATTAATTATAAATGTGGAACTTCATGCAGTGACAATGTTCCAAATCACACTGCAAATACAATGAAGGACCCAACCCAGACCTTGACCCAATTAAGTAGCATTTTTATCTCCTAAGGATGAGACTGATAGGAGAAACCCTTCAGAACAAATGACAACTAAAAGAAGCAGTGGATTAAACCTGGAAAAGCATCACAAATGAAACAAAAATTGGCATGGCAGGCTTCATACGGTTATTGCAAGCAAAGGGATGTTATTTACTTTCATTTATTTTAAGACTGTGCAAATACGTTTCCTGCCCCAAAAATTGTGTGGTCTGGCACCAAAGGTGCCATGCGATAAGTTGCTCTAGGCAGGATCTGGACATCTGTATGTAAATAACATGAAATGAAAGCTGAAATTCTGATCTATTGCCTTGTATCCATCCTTTGATATAAATATGTTCAGTGTATGGCAAAAACACTTCTTATTGGCCTTCGATTAAGCTTGATTGATTTGGTGCAGAGAGAAATTAGTCTAATAATCCCTTTTTCCTTTCCAATGCTCTCTACCATTAAAGTGAACGTGACAATTTGTAATTTGTAATTTGTATTTAATTTCTGGGATGGCCACTGCTTAAGGAATTTCTGATATGGGGTTTGACAGGATTGTGGCTTCTAATGAAGTTACAGTATATATCACGGAACACTTATATATCAGGGTTTGACATGCTGCGCTCACTGTTGTCATCCGTTTGGTCAGGGTTGGGCACCAGGCGGCAATTATCAGGGCCTGGGGGAAGAAAATCAGGGATGCCATCGTTATCGTCATCATCATCACACTCGTCACCGAGTCCGTCTTTATCGGTGTCCAACTGGGAGCTGTTTATCACCAATGGACAGTTGTCCTTTGAATCCTGATGTCCGTCACCATCACTGTGTAGCAGGGTATTTAAAATATAATAGTGTAATATTGCATACACTAGCAATTCATAAGGAATAAATAAAAATGAAATAGGAAAAAAAGCTATAAATAGAAAAGTAGTGGTAGTTTGGGCAAGTAGTTCAAAAAGATTTTTCTTACCTGTCTTGATTTGTATCACAAGAGTCTCCGACAAGATCGTTATCAATGTCTGACTGTAAGAAACAAAAATCGAAAAGATTTAACCAAAATTGAAAATTAACATTTGTGTTAAATGTGCTATATATGGCAGCTACTTTTGCACTATTAATGGTTTTAAATGAGGCTTTATACCTGCAGTTTAGAAATGTCTGATTATACCTTATATAATCATATACCCAGTGGTGTAGTCTACGTGATACGCAGGTATACGCAGTATACCCACTAGGAAAGGCCAAGGATTTCCGTATACCCACTTAAAAAGCGTGAGGATACGTAACAATATCGTTTTGTGACAGAACTTTCATTCATAAATTCACCCCGTCTGTGTTGCGAACACAGACTGTGGTCAAGATTGCGAATCACTAACGTTTTTGGATTATTGGGGTTTCCGTGGCCTGTGACCTGATCTGAAGTCACCTACCAAGGAGGAAAATCAGTTGCTTGGCGGTGTTTTTTGGCGCAAATTTGAAATTAACTAACTAATGTAAAAGAAGATATGAAACGAAAGCAGACTCAAACTACACTCTTTGTGTTTTCGGAAGCCTGCGCCTAAAGCTACAGCAGCGTCGGGTGACATTTCACCCACAACCCGAGTACAAATGTATTTGGAAAGCTTTGTAAACTACCAGTACATTCAGTTCATAATATTCTGCAATGAAAGAGTGTTGGTGATAAAATTGAACAAATGTTTATTGTTCACTCTTAAATGTACATTGAAAATTGACAGCTGATAAAACCTGTGCTCCAGGTCCCATTTTCATATAACATTTAAGGCTAAATGTAGCTCTTAAAGGTTCACCCAAAAATGAAAATTGTGTTATTTCCTCACCCTCAATTTGTTCCAAAACTGTATGAGTTTCTTTCTTCTGTTTAACACAAAAGATGATATTTTGAAAAATGTTGGTAAATCAGACAGTTGGCAGCACCCATTTACTTTCATAGTCTATATTTTTTCCTGTCTTTTTACTGACCTTTTACTGTCTGATTACATTAAGCCTTAAATGTTATATGAATATGGGACCTGGAGCACAGGATTTATCAGCTGACTGTCTTTTGTTGCTTACAATAAATTGGAATGTTGATAACACATAAGCAGTCTTTAATAATGCTCTAAATTACATGTAGATGCATATTTTATGCATTAGTGAGTGTGGTGGTGCCTATGGGGTGTCGCTCTAGGATGGGTGCGTATGAGGCTGGGAGGGGGAAAAAAATCACAGTATACTCACTACAAAAAACTAGACTACACCACAGCTTATACCTTGTAAATCAGAATTGAGAATGAGAATGGCTGTACTTGGTGCTGGTTGAGAAAGACTACTTAAAAATTGTGAAATAATTAATTTGCTTTGGGAAAGTCATGCCTGGTTGGGGTTAGGAATATCAGGGCAGCTGTCACAAGCATCTCCCACTCCGTCTCGGTCTCGGTCCTGCTGGTCCTTATTTTTCACTCGTTGACAGTTGTCCAGGAAGTTTTTAATACCTGTGAGCCAGTTTCAAAACATATGAGAAACACATACATAGGGTTAGGGTTAGACACCCTAACACATACATACTGAAATAACTGAGGTCAATATTTTTGAGTAGAACTAAGAGGAATTGATAATCTAACCCTCAACCATGAAGGAGAAAGGCAAACATGCTAACCTTTAAGCCTACCGCTATCTACAGAAAACTGCCTCTTCTTCTTTTTCTTCTTCTAATTATTATTATTAATATTATTAGTAGTAATAATAATAATATATCACAAGTATAAAACTGAATTCATAGACTGATTCAACTTGCATGAATTGTCTAGACATGTCCCTGTTAAGATGGTGGACAGTTTTCTGGGGAATCCCTTCCTACACCTGGACCAGGGAATCAGTGAGCTCCTGGTCAGTCTGGTGCTACTTAGCAACTTTGGATACTCCAATACATAAACTCCCAGAGGTTGTTAATTGGATTCAGGTCTGGGAATCATGAGGCCTTGTCAATTGCTAGTCAGTGTCTTCATCATCTGGAAACTGCTTACACACTCTGGCCACATGAGACCAGGCATCGTCATGCACCAGGAGGAACCAAGGGCCCAGTGCACCAGCGTAAGATCTGACAATGGCTCTGAGGATTTGATCCTGGGACCAAACAGCAATAAGGATACTGCTGGCTAGCATGTGGAGGATATTCCTTTCCAGACAATCACTGTCACACCACCAAACCAGCCTTACTGGATGATGTTGCAGGCAGTAAAATATTCAAAGACTCATGGAGTCTGTTTCTGACAGTTTGTTCAGAAAAATCCAAACCAGTAGCCTGCTGGGGGTCATTTTGGAGGTCTCTTGTAGTGCTCCTCCTGTTTCTGCTTGCAAAAGATGCAGACACCTTTCCTGCTTCAGGGCTATTCCCCCTTTAACGCCCTGTCCAGCTTTCCTTACCAAACCTCCTTCTGATGGCACATATGGATGTGCCATCCTAGAGTATCTGGACTACTTTATGTTTTTTTAAACTAACCAGTGATCTAAAAGAGCCAAAAAGAGTTTCCTTTAGAATTATTAGCACTAATATATTAATCGGTTGTAAGGTCCTCACAAGGATGTTTGTGTCTGTTTGTGTGTATGTGTGTGCAGTTTCTAACCATCTCCATCCATGTCATCATCACATGCATCCCCAAGGCCATCTGAATCAGTGTCCCGCTGGTCTGGATTCTCAATTGTGAGGCAGTTATCACATGCATCACCATGGCTATCCTTGTCACTGTTTAACTGATTCACATTTGGCTTCAACCAGCAATTGTCCTAAAGTGTGCGCACACACACACACACACACACACACACACACACACACACACACACACACACACACACACACACACACACACACACACACACACACACACACACACACACACACACACACACACATATGTATGTCATACTAACAGAGGATCAGACATGTTTATGAGCCAAAGAACAAGAACTTATGAACTGTACTGCCACCTGTTGATGTTCTCAGATGGCCTCTTGGCCCAAAATATGTGTACCTGCTCGTTCAGTATTCCATCTCCATCTGCATCTGGGTCACAGGCATCACCGTGTCCATCTGAATCAGCATCTTCCTGTCCTGAATTTGGCACCAAAACACAATTGTCCTGAAACACACACATACACACATGGTTAACACACTGACATTATCACAAGTCTACAATGGTCATGTAGCATCGTACACCATTTTTAAAAAAAACCTTTTTGCAGGTGGGATCTCGGCACCGAAGCTTCTCATCTGGGTATCCATCAATGTCAGTGTCCTTTCCACATAGGTACCCGTTTCCTGCCCAGCCAATACCACACTAGAACACAGACACAAATATTTAAAAACACAGATTTACAACCAAATTCAGGTCATGGAATAGCAGTTGTGCATGAAGATGACATTGTGGTTGTCTTTAATGATGACATAGATGATGGTGTATTGGTCTATTTTTGGTACCATTGTATGTAAGTGTTAGTTACTTAGTTACCTGGCAGGTGATAGTGCCATCTCGTTCCTCAATGCATTGTGCATTTGGATCACAAGGGTTCTGCAGCCGATTCCCACAACTCTTCTCTGGCTTACAGCCTCTCAATTGGTCACCAGTGAATCCTGTTTTACAGCCACCACAGCGATATGAGCCCTACACACACACACACACACACACACACACACACACACACACACACACACACACACACACACACACACACACACACACAACACACACACACACAAACACACACACACACACACACACACACACACACACACACACACACACACACACACACACACACACACACACACACAAGCACACAAACACACACACACACACACACGCACACACACACACACACAAACACACACACACACACACACACACACACACACACACACACACACACACACACACACACACACACACACACACACACACACACACACACATACACAGAGTTGTACTATACATATAAAATGGTTATAGCCATATCTCATATATTACAACAAAAGGTTTTGGCCTAAGTCCAATACACTAATAAAAAGTGCATGTGATGAAAAACATTGAGTCCAAAAACAATAGGGAAGAAGAGCAGATGTTACCATAGAGTTCAGGCAGACAGAGTTGGCTGTGCAGCCTCCATTATTCAGACCGCTGCATTCATCAATGTCATCACACACCTGTGGTAAGAGTAAGGGTTGCATGAAGCAATATATACAGTCATAACAATCTCCAGAAACACATACAACACATAAAAGCAATACTGCTAAAATCTTTATTTGTAGACTACTCCAAATATCTATCATTGAATCTGTATTTGGATTTACATTCCCTTCAACTTTACTTGGAAGTACAGCATTTCAACATCTTTACAATGTAATATCTTTAACAATTTAGTGTGACTGTGATTTGATTGAGCTAAAACAAATCTTGGTATATACAGTACTTGTGAAAGTAAAGAACTGGTGATGACAATGATATGAGCAGCCATGCTAATTAGTTTATTTTGAATTTCACATGCAAACTCAGTTTTGAAAAGAACTCTCCAACTTTCAGAGCAAGAATTCTGTGTTGAGGAAAAAAAGGTTATCTTTTTTTTTCTAGTCAGATTTTTGATTTTTTTTTTGTCAGTTACAAGATACATGAACATTTATGTCATTTGGCAAAGAACCTTATCCAGAAATAATAGTTTGGGTAACTTACAGAAGTGGTTTGAAGTCTCTATCAATAAAGGTCACAGACAAAGAATACCATCATATTAAAAACTCTGTTTGGGGTGTAACAATATTTTTTTAAATTTCCAGTTTAAGTATTAGGAAGAGTAGGTCTTTAGATGTCGTTTGAAGACCGTCAGTGCCTCAGCTGTTCAGACATCTAGGGGAAGTTCATTCCACCCCCTTTTGCCAGAACATTGTGAGAGATGGTGGGAGCAGTCGAGCAGTGCTGGAAGAGTGTTCTAACTGAACACAACATTAAACCAGAAATGGCTTTTGATTGTGATTTTTTAAAATCCTGTTTCATGTGGATATTACGTACTGCTGTCTGTTAATAACCATGGTCTTTTAATTTGAGCTTTTAATCTGAAAGCTTGCTTGGCAACACAAGAAATTAAAAAATGTGGAACTTTAAATCCCACAGATACTAGTTCCATTGCATAGCTTTAACCTCAACCAGATGCCCTGCGAGCATTCTTGAAAAAAGCATTACTATATATAAATATTTGTATTTGTATCCATTTAAAACACATTACCTGTTCAATTTCAGTAACATATTCATGTCAGTTTACATTCCTAATATACCCACACCAACCTGTTTGTGCGTCTGTGCAAATGCTACACCCACACCTTCCACTGGTTGGCCGGTGTATCCATTAGGACATGCTTCACAGCGGAACCCTGGGGCTGTGTTTATACATTTCACACCCGGGAAACAGGGGTTAAACTGACACTGTAAAACACACACACACACATACACACACACACACACACACACACACACACACACACACACACACACACACACACACACACACACACACACACACACACACACACACACACACACACACACACACACACACACACAGGGTTCGATTACAGGGATTAGCTATAAGGAATTACTAACTAGGAGATAAAGTATCTAATAAAATTGGATACTTTAAATATTGGATGATTATCATAAAATAAGGTTATAGCCTTAGAGTGTTCTGTGATATGTCAGTATCATGAAAATTGTTCAAGTATATGAAGACAATTGTCATTAATCAAAATTTGGTGAAACAGTTCATCATATTTTAGTAATTTAGTGAAGTGTTACCTCATCAACATCATCACAGCTGTAGCCGTCTCCAGTGTATCCATCAGGACAGGGGCCACACTCCACCCCATCCACCGTCTCGATACACATGTCAGGACGGAAACATACACCAGGAGCACACTGTTGCTTCACTGTAGTACCACCCAGGCCTGCAACACAAGCACCCAGATGTGCAAGTTTATTGAGTGTAATCACTCGTTAATAAATAGCTGTTACTTTGATATATGTTGACTGAAGGTCATTTGCACATCAGAGGCAATATTTGCCAAGTGCAGCCCTATACAGCTTTTTTTTTTTGTTTTTCCTCGTATTTATGACAAAGGATAAACATCAGGTCTGTTAGAGTAAGAAAAACACTGTGCAGTACTGTGTCTTGTGCTCTGGGGTATTTTGACTTGTGGTTAGACCATTTGGTTACCATATGTGGAGACAACTGTTAGGGTCGGCTGATTGAATCTCTAAACATACCTAACCTTTTGGTTCGAAAACTGTCTTACCACATGCTTGACACTCAGAGATTGTGTTTCTGAGGAAGGCAGTCTCTTTCACCTGCAAATACAAATAAATAAGTATCAGGGAGAATAAAAAAGATTCAAATGTGGTGTATATTCATACATTACAATGGAAGAAAAATAATTCAAACCCATTACCTGTTGAACTAGTACATCTTTTAGCTCATTTATGACTTTGGTGAGCTCCAGCATCTGGTTGGTCAGCTGTTTAGTATTGAGCCCTGAAAGAATATTAAAAAGCTCTCTTAATATCTTTTCTGATGTTTAGAAAACTAACGTTATCAAGTATTATTTTTAGCTGTCTCTACCTAGTGTCTGTACAGAGTCACTCTGGTGGGTGTGGCAGCCCTGAAGTGATGCAACATTCTCTACCGAATCACCATAAGCCAGTTTCAGCTCCTCCAGCTCCTCCTGCCAAACATTGATTTCAGCATGCTTGTAAGAAATGCATAGGCAGTTGATATAGCCATATATACTTTTGTGAGATATACGTTACACAATTTTTATTAGGAACACCTGTACATCTACAGATTCATGCAGTTGTCTAATCATCATCATCTGGGATTAGCCTAATGCAAAAAATCATGCAAATACTGGTCAAGAACTAATCATAAAAATAATAAATAAATAAATGATCATTTCAAACATCATAACGAAGATAAATTGTGAATTTAATTGTGACATGGATATTTGTTCCAGAAATGCTGGGTTTAGTATTTCATAAAAATGCTGATCTCACTGGAATTAAACAGACAGCAATCTTGATAGTTCTGATAGAATGGCTCAAAAAACAAACAAACAAACAAACAAACAAAAAAAAACAATTCAGTGGGTGAAAGTTATGTGGGTGAAAACACCTCGTAGATAACATATGTTAGAGGAAAATGCTGGGATAGCCAGGGTCAAGCTGCCAGGAAGGATATACTCACTCTTTACAACCATGGTGAGATGAAAAGCATCTCAGCATGCATAAAACATTGACCCTTGAAGTGAATAGGCTACAACAATAGAAGATCACATTGGGTTCCATTCCCATCAGCCAAGAACATGGATCTAAAGTGATCATGGCCACATGCTAAGTGAAACTGGATTGCTGAAAATTAAAAAAAAAAATCACCTGGCCATCTTGATTGTTCTTTGATGAAATTCTGTCCAGTACAAAGTAGAAAATGTTTCAAAAAAGAGGATGTTGTAAGTATAAGTATTCTGTAAGTATTCCTTGAGGAGCACTTTGCTTGCACAACTGAAGAAGTGTCACTTTACTTAACCAACTTTCCATTTCTAACATTAAATCCCTGAGTATAAAAATGTGTTTCAGCATGTGGAACAAAGTGTTCTTTTTGTGTGCACACCTATTTTGTGTATCCCTTTGTTAATGTGTCTAGTTGTTTTTCTGCATACCTGTCCTTTTTTCTGCATGGTTTTCAGCTCCACACCATGTTTGTTACTGAGCCCATTAAATACTGCTGGTAAATCTCGCAATGTCTCCACCAATCGGCAGTCCAGATGTAACTCTACCCCTGGCACTGGCAAAGTTGCCTGGCCAGGTGGGAAAGAAGCCGGGTTGTATGGAACCTCCAGGCCTTTCAGGTGAAAAAGGAGGTGGTGCTTCTCTCCGTCTGCCAGCTTGAGGTTGTTAAAGGTGACAGTGGCCACCCTGCCATCAAGGCGTAGGTAGCGTAGTGTAGCTAGCCATAGGAGGAGAAAGCGAGTTTATAGGTTGTACGTCAGCTCATCCAATGAGGCGCAGCAATGCAAGCCTGATTGAAGTTGTCTAAATGTTTGTTCAAATTGTATACAGACCATTAAAACATGCTCACCTTTGTTCAGCTTGCCCAAAATGGTGAACTCAAAGTACTTGCTGTTGTCTCGTGGATTATAGAGCCCAAAAACTGTGGTTCCAGTTCGGGGTTGCAGGCGGAATGTTGCAAGCAGGAAGAGCTCTGTTACTCTCTGTTCTGCTAAACCTCCATGCAGGAGATCTGGCAGACAATCCGGTGATGTCAGGAGGTTATACACTGGAGAGGTAAATAATGCCAATTTTAATAAAGAACCGGAAATGGACTGTGATAAAGTAATTTTAGCCATATGTTGTTTAGCCATGTGAAGAAAGTGTGTAGCTGCAAATCAGTTTAAACGCTTTAAAAAGTATCCATAATTCTCTGCAGATAGTAAACATGCACCAACATAAACAAATATAAAAAAACAACAACATACAACCTGTTCTCCAGGAATTTCTGGTATGAAAGTGGAACATTTAACAATATTTGACATAGGTGTACATCATCAGTTAATGGTTTGAGGCCGCTTAGCATAGATGATTCCAGAAATATGAACTTGGTAGGTGCCAGTGTGTAAAAGGATGGTATGATTTCCAAGAATTTTTAAGATGCATAATAGAAGGAACCACTGTTCCTTCTTTGTGCTTCACTGTTCCATTCCAATGAAATCTTTGTTCATCTTATTCAGACATAGTAATCTCAACCCCTGAAATAGTGGTTGAGAGCACTTTGTCATTATTATTATTATTATTATTATTATTATTATTATTATTATTATTATTATTACTACTACTACTACTACTAATAATAATAATATTTTTTCATTTTTCCTTTTTTCTATTTTTTACAACCTGACATTAAGCAAGATGTTTCCCTTAACGCTGCGTTTAACACTTATGTAAATATGTTATAACATCCATCTTTAAAGTATGAATGAGTTTTTTTTTTTTAATAAATAAGCCTTAAAAGTGTACTGAAGTAACCTATATTTGAATTTTTATTCTGATTGACTATTCAAATAGTCTTTTATTTACTGAAAGTGAATCATTTAAAAAGTTTCCAGAAGTTAGCCCTTTTGACCAGTGGTACCAATGATTTCACTGCCTAAAACTGCAAATACAGATGTTGGTTGTTATGGTGGTGGCTATTGGCCATTGGCTGTCGGACTCTGAACAGGGCTTTTATTTATGTTTCCGCTTATTATAATAAAGGTGTGTTTTGGGGCAAGTCCAGCAGCTGAGTTAAGACCTTTATGTGTTTAGAGAACTGCTCAGGGAAATCGGCTGTGCTAAACTGACATTTAAACCTAGACCCAACTTTTTTCCAGCCTGTTGGTAGAAGTGCCATACCTGTGTGCAAGCTTTGGCAAGTATCTAAATTGTTTCCTCCATTCATGCTGATTTGTGTGCCTGGTAAGGGCTTTTTCTGCTCTCTCCAAAGTTAATATTATCATGTTTGTGTTTGTTGAGGTGGTTGCTGTGCTGTGGTTGCTGTGCCATTACATTTATGAGCACCTAATCAGTTTTAACTACTGTCTGTCTTTCTGGCCACTGAAGGGCTGAAAAGCTTTTTGGGTTCTGAGACCAAGGGCAATAAAATACAGAGGAAGAAGAAGCACACTATGACTGTATCGACTTTCTCACTCTGTAGAGCGAAGATGTATGAGAAAAATGTGAGGGCATCCTGTTGAACCATTCAGAGCTCAGCAGCAGCTGCTGTGACCAGTCTGAATGTCTGAAGTCGGTGTACTCGAGATTGTTTGCAAGCAGACAGTTAAAGATCACTAACACATGTGCTTTGATTGTGTGTATGTGCATGTGTGTGCAATACATCTCAGATCAAATCCAGATCACCGTGAAGCCCAAGGGATGAAATGGATTTATTCCCTGATTATACTTTATCCGAGCCAAAAAGGCCATTTGAACATCATAATACAGTATATCTTACTTCTTAATTAAGGGAACACTAGGTATAGATTTTATGATCAGGAATAATGTCTGAATTTATGTCAAATCGTGGCAGAATATTTGAGGCTGAGAATTTGTGTCTTTTTAAGGTATGATGTAACAGGGTCGGCATTTGTGATGTTTGGAATTTATACAATCATCTGATCTCCTCAACCCTGCTAAAATCATCATGGGTTTAACCTGCACACAGCTTAGGTCATATACACAGTTACCCTGTCTTCCACTACTGCCCCTCTTCCAGTGTTTCTCTCTACTCTCTCTCTCTCTCTCTCTCTCTCTCTCTCTCTCTCTCTCTCTCTCTCTCTCTCTCTCTCTCTCTCTCTCTCTCTCACACACACACACACACACACACACACACACACACACACACACACACACACACACACATATACACACACTAAATTGGCAGTAACCGGAGCTGAAGCACTTTGATGATTATACAATGATTATAAGTTTCATAAACCACCACAACTTAACAAGTTCAGACTGCTTGAAGATGGATGAAAATAGAGAACAAACATCATGAAAAAGAGAGACCAAATGTTACTCACAGATAGAAGGAACATAAACGAAATGTCAAATTAGGAACAAATTATTGTATTGTTATATTGGGAAAGTAATATGTCTACGGTAGTGTAATGTTTTCAAAATGAATATAAACTATTTTAATGTACTATAAGGCTAGGGTAATAATAAGATGGTTATAAAGTGTACTTACCGGTCGACTCAGCATCCACAGCTGAACTTAAACTGAGAATTAGAGATATGGCTACGAGAAGCTGCATCCTCCCTGTCATCTTTTACACACACACACACACACACACACTCTGTGTGTGTTGTCTGTCCTGTGAAGTGTCCCTAAGTTTGATTAGTTTGTTTATATTTGTGACTTAAATATCCAGTAAATGTCTGCGTAGTGATTATTTTCTCTGTAGTCAGTTATTCTGCTTCCCTTCAGAGTTCTCGCAATGTGTCTCTAAGGGAGAAAAGAGTGAGTTATGTGCTCCTGTGTGCATTTAATGGTGTGTGTGTGTAAAAGAGTGAGGTAACCGGTTGTCTATCACATTAAAGCAGCTGTGGTGGGCGGAGTTATGAGTTTAACAGGCGGCCCCATGCTGTGGGGGCGGAGCCAGGATAGGCTGTCTTGTGTCATGTCTGCAATTGTTTTGGCACATTTTCTAAACTTTCATTTGGTTCCCATCATGCTCTGCTTTCTTTATTTCACCTTTCATCTCCTGCTAATGTTTATACATATTTTCATTGCTTTGTCACTGGCAGGTGCTAAAACGGATGTGATGATGGATCATTTGGGATTTTGGGAAAAGACTGCTGGATTGAGCTGGGATGTTCTATGAATGTTAGGAACGGCAATGTTCTGTGTGATTCATAGAAAATATTGCACATATCTTGTTCTTGTACTATAATTTACAGCACTGATCTAATAATTTAATGAGTAGGAGATTATATTGGTGAACAGAACATATCTGGTAAAATTGGTTCATCTGTCTACACTATCTCGGTTATTGCTTTTGAATTTTTTTTTTTTTTTTGTTATTTCTTCAGTATGGGAAAATGTGGCAAAATACATTAGTTGCACATGTTCTGTGGAGAGAGATTAGTATTATTCAAAAAAGTAGTGGATATTTATAAAAATAAAAAAAACCCACACACACACAGAATATTCTGACTAGTCATTATATTTCATTGCAGTGGTTAATGACATAATCCCTAGCAGCATATTCTGATCTGGTTGATCTCTGACAGTCTGACACACACAGAGAGAGAGAGAGAGAGAGAGAGAGAGAGAGAGAGAGAGAGAGAGAGAGAGAGAGAGAGAGAGATAGAGAGAGAGAGAGAGAGAGAGAGAGAGAGAGAGAGAGAGAGAGAGAGAGAGAGAGAGAGAGAGAGAGAGAGAGAGAGAGAGAGAGAGAAATTATAGTCTTTATCAGACTGTGCTATATCATTAAGCTCCAGGGCATTGTGGGTATGTCTGGACCCAGGTGGGCTACATGGAATGTTCTGATTCTGTGTACTTGAGTGTGTGTGTGTGTGTGTGTGTGTGTGTGTGTGTGTGTGTGTTACAAGTAGCGCAAAACAGGGTTTAAGATCTGCCTCTATATGTCTGGCTCTGTTGGAACTATCAGTAGATGAGCACACACACACACACACACACACACACACACACACACACACACACACACACACACACACACACACACACACACACACACACACATATGCACACACACACATGTTAAAGTCATTAGCAGGGTAGTCTTGCAGCGAACCGACAGCATCTTATTACACCATTATACTGTGGGAACAAAAGGATACTGTGTATGTGTGTGTACATGTGTGTGTATACGTGTGTGTGTGTGTGTGTGTGTGTGTGTGTGTGTGTGTGTGTGTGTGTGTGTGTGTGTGTGTGTGAGAGAGAGAGAGAAAAAGAGAGAGAGAGAGAGAAAGAGAGAGATGGGGAGAGCAAAATTATAGACTTATGCATCTGATCTCGTGTAAAATACTGTATTGGCAATTTATATTATGCTTGAAAAGTGTATGTATATATCTTTATGATTGTGTGTGTTCAATCCCACATCCATGTGATTTAGTAATTGTTACAGTTTTAGTTTTAACAGCCCATGTAACAGGAAGGTCTAACTCTTTGATTATAGTGGGCCCTGTCATAATATTCTGCTCCTTAATCTGTCCATACATCAATTTCTTCTTCTACTGATCTCTGCTATTTCACATTCCTGTTGAACCCAGGAATAAATCAGTAGTCATGGTACCTGTAACAAGAAAAATCTGTGCCCAGGTTATTCATCCATCAATCCATTTTCTGTACCGCTTATCCTACACATGGCTGTGGGGAATGTGGAGTCTATCCTATGGTACTTGAGGCACAAGGCTGGGGTGCCAACCCATCACAGGACACAATCACACACATGATACACATTCACACACTACAGACAATTTAGAGATGCCAATTAGCCAACAACACTTGACTTTAGATGGGGAGGAAACCAGAGAGAGAAAACCCTGTAGCATGAAGTGGACATACTGTACAATCTCCATGCACACAGGGTGGAGGCGGGAATCAGGCTCAAAATAGATTTGATGGATTTCCTGCATGAACCAGTGCATTTTTTATATTCCAGATCTAAAATATAGTACTATATGACCACATGTTATTATATTATTAACATATGTATGTTTACAAAAAACTAAAGAAATATTCCTTGCACTGCCATACCAGTTAATGCCAGGCTGGTGTGAAATAGTAGGATACCCGAGGTGTAATTTTACGTAGTAAAAAAAGCCGCAGTAACCCGGGAGGCATTATTATGTTATCCCTCGCTATATTCCTTTCAGATGATCTAAAAATGACATCCCCTAAACGGTACATCAGTGCCAAAACCTCCACCAGATTTCCAGGTCTAACTGTAAATCATTTGATGGATTTATTCACAGCAATATTAAACATACTGACAAACTCTGTCTCAGTTTACATCTGGCTTCTGTCATCATGATTATTGTCCTAAACTGCATCTCAAATTGAAAATTCTAAAATATTTTCTAGTCTAGAAAATCAAGAAGTCTGGTATACAAAACAGGCATTGTATGGTAGGCAAGAGGTTTAAAAATATGAACTGTAATAGGAAAACCAGTTAGTGGTAGTCAGTAACAATAACAATCAAAAATAGTACATAATTATGTGATTTAAAAACAATAGGATTTTGTTTTAGAGACAGATGTGAATTGAAATTTGTCCATTTTTTTTCTTTGCTGATGTACATTAGAGCAAAGTGTCAGTATAGTGACAAACACTAAAAACAGCACATATTAAATGGCAAATGTTAGTATATTCACACAAAATCCATCTAAATCAGGTGACATGGTTGCAATACCTTTTTGAGAACCCTTGGCCAAGTCAGTTAGATTTCCAAGAAACTAAAATATGAGACTGGCCAAACATTATTATTAATTTTACTTACCTGTTGAATTAGTTCATGTTTTATCCACATCTGATCAGTCACTGGCCTTGAACATTTGCCTTTGTGTCAACTACTCGCACCAAGTCAGTCTAAGCTTATTCCCAAGTGTAAAAAATCCCACAGTCTCACAGTCTCACTATGTATGATACTAGTACTCCTTGGTTTGTATTGTGAAGTCCAGTATGTTTGATATTATGATTGATAACTTTGCAGTGTCTTTTTTTTTTAGTAATATGTGGTTAGCAATTGTCTAGGCAGATGGTGAAAGGAAGTTCCCCCTAGAGCAAGTAAGTGTGCTCATATGACATGTAAAGTCCTCTTCCTGTGATACTACAGTTAGGACTGTTTTTTTTTCCTGTTTGTTTACTCCAATAGAGTTTTAGTCTCATAGACTGTAAACTAGCAAGCCAGTATTAATGTATTCAATGACAGACACATTTTTGTATGTCATTTTGAATAAGAGCATCTGCCAACTGTCGTAAATGAAAATAGAAATGATGCATATTGAAGTCAGTTAAGTTGATTTTTTTGTGGAGGTCACATTTCATAATCAAATATCAAATCAAATATCAGATGCCAGCTTCATAATAGCAAGATGTCAGAGAGAAGCAAACCAACATGCTGAATCTGATTTTCACCATACCTCAGTGAGATCGTGTGGTGCTGTAAAATAAGACCTTTTGCCATTTCTTCATGTGCTTCACTAACAGCTCAAAATATCAACCATGGGTTGTTAATATGTTCATAAATAAATTACATTTCATTTCATTTGTATAGTGCTTTATAACAACATTATCAGAACATTATCACAAAGCAGCTTAATTTAGTATGTAACATGTACATTTTAAATGTATGCCTAATAAGCAAACCAGAGGTGATGTTGGCAAGAAGATATTCCCTCTGATGAACCAGAGGAACCAGACTCAAATAGGAACCTATCCTCATCTCAGTTACACCAGATAGGGGGATTATAAATAATTTCTCTTCTGTAATTGTGTATTATTTGGTCACATAATGCAATTGTGTTATCAGGAAATTCATTCTTATATTAACCTGAAGTCTATTTTATTGAAGATATCAACTGTTCATTGATGAAGACTTGAGTGCAAAACTGTTCATTTGCTGATCAACTGCATTCCTAATCCATCTTCGTGGCTTCTAAGTGGTACTATCCACAGCAAACCCATAAACCTATACAGAAAATCATGAGACTATTCAGGTTACTAACTGGACTAGGATCAGTTCTGGTCAGTTATAGGGCACTAGCTAGTCTGTTATATGTCACTAGATTCTAGCCCTGAGCTTTTAATTTTTAAATGTCAACAGTATAATAGTTGCCTTGCTGTGGGCAGTGAAATTCTTTCCTGATGAATCTTACAGTGAGTCTTCAGTAGCCAACCTGAATGATGATACTGATTTCTGAGGTTGAAGTTGAAAAACACATTCTCTACAAATGTTTACTTAAAAATTAAATAGAAAATAAGGCCTGTAATTGGTGTACAAATGTTGGACAATCCATTAGTGCTGACTTTCTTTTCAAAGTTCGAACCAGATGGCTAAAGAATAGAACTGTAGAAATATGTTACATTATAGAATACACCAATATACCCTCATTCCATGATTATTTTTAACCAACATGTTTGTTTAAGTGCGTATTCACTTTCATTCATTTGTTTTCCTTCATTAACCGCTTTAACCTGGTCAGAATTGTGGTCGGATCCTGAGCCAAGTGTAGAAAATGATAGGTGGTATTTCTGTTCCTGACCTTTGAAGGCAAGCATCATCCAATACAACCACAAATTTCCACTCCAAAAACTTAAACACACACACATTAGTACAGATATACTATGTGTGTGTATTGTGCCTATTTACTGATAAATATCAACAACTGCACATGGGATCCATTACCTAAATATTTACTCGGTTTCTGTTTTTTTAACCTACAGAGCTACTGCTCACGTTTGAAGAGTTTGATGGAAAAGAACAAAGCAGACTATTCCAACTCAATTATCTGACCATAGGAACAAAACAGTTATTGTATGTTTCAGTATATGTAAACGATCGCATATATGAATACATAATTAAGAGAGCATACTTCTAACACTAATTACCTAGAAGGCTACCCAAGAACTTTAAACCTGTATTAAGAAAGTGGAGTGAAATTCTGCTTATTCTACACAGGGTTACTGGACATCCGAAGCCTATAACAAGGACTCGAGGCACAAAGTGTGTGTGTGGGTGGGGGGGGGGCACTCAACACAGGGCAGAATCTTACACACACACACACACACACACACACACACACACACGCACACGTTCACAGACTATGGACAATTTAGAGATGCTGATTAACCTACATGTCTTTAGACTGAGGAGCAAACAAGCAAACTATGTGCACAAAGAAAGGGTGGGGTATGAACTCCCAACCCCAGAGGTGTGAGCCAACCATACTGAGCAATAAGCCACTGTGCCCCTATTTCCTGTACTGTATAGTAAAAAACAGCAAGTAAAACAGCCAGTAAAAACAGGCCTTGTTAAATGAGCACTGTATATACTTACTATTCAAAGAAAAGAACAAATCTCTAAATAAATAAATAAATAAATATACTAAATATTTAAAAATCAATGTTGTACACCATTCCTCCCCTCTATTGGTGTTTTGATGAAGTTTACGATGATGATTATGATGTAAAGCACTATGGTTTTTCAATTCAGCTGAAATCTGGAATCTGTGACGGCAATAGTATACATCATTTTCATACTCATCAAACCATTTGGTGAAGCATTACGTTCAGCTGTTCTACTCTAGAACAGTTCTACTATTTGGTCTATTGACCATGTTGATATGATTATTCGATGCTATGTACACAGAAAAAAAACAGAAAATTACAACATATCCTTATTTTTGGATACATAGATGAATAATCACCTGGCCAGTGGTTATAGTACAGTATGTAGAATAAGTACAGAAAGACTAAGCTTACTTAAAGGGGAGCCTAAAGGGGAGAGTTGTGGGATTTTCTTCAGGATTATTTGAAGATATATAACTTAACCATTTAAGACCAATTTTATTTTAAATTTAAGACCAATTTTTGCTTATTCATAATCCCAACATGTAAAAGTGGCATTACTTTGCTCATTCATATATATACATATCTGATTTTGCCTTTTCCTTTGCTCTTGCTTCCAAATGTGCAGATATATGTCAGTAAAAACATTCACATCTTACAGCTTACGTTTAGACTATGGATTGCCCAGGCTCTCTTTGGCACAATAAACCATCTCTTTAAATGTACCCTAGGGTTATATGATCTCCTGATTCTTCAGTCATCTTACTTCTGGTGAAACCGCAGTGTTTTTGATCAGCCAGAAAGATTTACAACAGGAGACAAGTGGATAAAACATTTCAGCAAAATGCTCCCAAAGTACCGGCTATGTTTATCCACTTGTTTATTTATCACCATCTGCATGTGGTGGATGTACCAGACAAATGTCCCAATGTCTTGACGGAATCTTTTTTCTGGGAATTACACTATGGTGGGTCTATTAATAAAACCCCTGTCCAACTTTTATGCCTGTATAAATGTCCTTGTAAATGTGTGTTGTAGTGACCTGTTGAAGTATGTTGGTTAAGGTTTGTATAAAGATTGTCATAATGGACAGTAACTGGGGGAATTGCACATAAATATCCGGACATTTGAATGCCTGCTGTCTATATTCTCTGGGTTTCATTCTATAAACCTGGACATTGCATGATTGTTCTAGGTTCAAACAAAGACAAGTTGGTTTATTTGGTTCCGCTTTTAACCTTTTGTTCTGCATGACTTATGGCTGAGAGTAGCCTGTGTTCAATAAAGTGCATAAGCGACTTGCCAGACTAAAGTCTAATGGGTAGACATCAGCTGATCATAAACATAAACTCTTGCAAAAAAAGCATTCCTGAAAGGGTTCTTTGGATGTTTTATAGTTTTTGCAGTCCAAAGATGGTTTACTTTTTGCCTTTTCTAAACTGGAAACTGTTAAAGGATTCAACATAAAACTTTTAAGGGTTCAGCCAGAGGCAAAGAAGGACTTAATGGAGAGCCGTTTATGGTGCTAGATTACTTTTTTGGGTACTGTGACATGTATGTGCTTTCTGTGAGACAAGGTAAAGGTAAAGGTAAAGTTTCTATATACATTAACTCAAAGGCAGCGGAATATGTGGTTTAATGGTGTGGTGTATTGAAGTGTGTGTGTTCAAGTATGCATTTTTCTGTGTTAATGTCTTTCACAGAGCCCACAATACCTTGCACAGTAAGTGCACAGAATCCCCAGACTAAAAATCTTTTTTTGTCCTCTTCAGACACCAGAACATTTTCACAAATAGGAATGTCACATATCAGAGGTTGAATAAAGATGAATACATTTTATTATTGTTTTTTTTTTTTTTAGAATAGAACTAGGATTTGAAAGATCTTAAGCAGGCTGAATAGCTTGCCTCAGTTTTAAAGCTATTCAATAGGTTAAATCGGTTAAATATATAATATATATATTATAACTTAACATGTATGTCCATGTTCAAGCTATATACATATAATCCAGATACAAATGGCAAAAACTGTAGAAAAAAATTACTATACAGTTTGGATCTAACAATCTCAAGAAATAAAACTGGTCATGTGAAAATGAGCAGTGGCACAAAAAAAAGTCATATACCATAAAGACATTCTGAAGACATAAGAGATAGTAACAAACTTTAAATATATAGAGTGTATCATAGATAAGCCATTATAAAATTAAATACAGTGTTAAATTAGTCCAAAGCAGATGTGAATAACTAAATGAGCAGAAATTGTTTACTGTACACTATTAATGACTATAAGTGCTGTTTTTGTTCTTTTTCCAACTCCACAGAGTCCCATAAACCCGACTAAACACTCACACACACACATATATACACACACACACACACACACACACGCACAAACACACAATAATCTAGATCATCTCAGATGCACACATTCTCACATGATGAGTCTACTGTGTGTGCAAGTGTGTATCGAAATCTGTATTCCCCTTGGGGCCTAATAAAAAAACACACTCACCATGTGTTTATGCAGTGGCTTGTGAATATGCAACTGGCTGTTTTATTGAAGAGGAACCTTTTCAGAATTTTCATATAATCTATATTTGCTAGAAAAAATAAAAATAATAATAAGGAAAAGCATTTCATAAAGATGTGTTATATATATATATATATATATATATATATATATATATATATATATATATATATATATATATATATATATATATTAACAAAGACAAGTATTTAAAGCTCATGAAGCTCCTCTCAGTTCTCTGTACAAAAAGTTCATTCTTGTACAATCCATGTGGCACTTATTCAACGACTGGATTCGACCTAGTAGAGATGAGAGACAATGGCAGTAATTTTGGCAGTATTTTCACTGATCCAGCAACATGCTATGTGTTTCATTTGCAACAGTATATATTTAACAGACGGTGTGTAATTGTGTGTTTATTCAGCCTTCTCAATTTTTTTTACATGAGGGCTGCCAAATGAAACCATGTGTCAAACCAAGTTCATTTAAATAATGCTCGACACACACTCACACACACACACACACACACACACACACACACACAGACACACAAACAGTAATTAGTACTCGTGACCTCAATGAAATGAATAAAATGAATGACATATGAATGTCTTTATGAACTTAGCTGTCCCTTTATTTATGGAATTGGATTGAGTCTGTAGTTGATTTGGAAATGACACCCTATCCCTATAAACTACACAAGTTAGCAGTGTTCACTCTGTAATTAGGCTACCATATGTGGACCAGGAGGTTGTTTGACATTTAAATAAAGTAGACACCTCGTCTAACCGAATTGGTAACATAAGGTTTAAAAGCTTCCTTCCACTATTCGACATATTATTAATCAAATACCAAGACAAAGCTGTCAAGACGGTTTAAAACATAATATGCGACAGGACATTACAGAATTCTTAAAGATTTCAAGAAATGTTGTTAAAATTGCAGTATGAACCCAGGTTAGTGATGTGCTGAAAATAAAGTAGTTACGAGGGGAAGGCTGTAAATCTCTAACACTGTTGTTAAGGTCAAGAAGGAAATTTGTAAGGAATAGAAAAGCAAAACGTACCTTGAAGACCTACATAGATGGATGGACTGACTCCAAAATACATAGTCAGAAATAATGAAATAGTGAAAAATACAAAAAATTTGAATAGATGCAGCTTTGATGTTTGGCCCACTAATAATAATAATAATAATAATAATAATAATAATAATAATAATAATAATAATAATAATAATAATAATAATAGGATGAAGAAGAAAGAAAGAAAGAAAGAAAGAAAGAAAGAAAGAAAGAAAGAAAGAAAGAAAGAAGTGTTCTACTTTTTATAAACACTGTGTTGCCAAGCGGAATATAATTCAGAGTACTAAGTGGGGTATTTCTAGAAGGTATTAAAAAGGATAGAAGGAAACATTTTTGGACAGTTCATAAAAAATGGCAGTGTATTTCATTACAGTGACTAGACACTCCGGACTCAGTCAAGTAAATTTATAGTATTTCCTAGTTAGATTTTCTAGATGTGAAGATTTGTATTACAAAATAAATGCAAAATAATTGCTAAAATATATTGTAGTGGAATTTATAGCACCTCCTTCAGTTCAATAGATCTTTAATTTGTACATTATTTCTATGATCTGAGGTATATGACTGAATTTATATAATAAAGATTGTTTCTTGTGTGTCTACTTTGTTTGAATGATCTCTGTTTTGATTTTAGGGATCCTGACATCCATTTCTGGACTTCCTTCCTCCTCTCTCTCTCTGTCTCTCTCTCTCTGTCTCTCTCTCTCTCTCTCTCTCTCTCTCTCTCTCTCTCTCTCTCTCTCTCTCTCTCTCTCTTTTAGGAGGAGAAACCCAAACAGACAGATGCAGCTGAATCCCTGGACATTCATGAGTATATTGTGGAGATGAATAACAATGTTATATAACAACGTCAAAGCTATAAAAAGATATTGATTAAAAAACTATGTGTCTGTGTATACATACTGTAATGTACATATACACACATATTGCTTACGAACATGGACAAGACGATTGACAGCAAGGCCCTGTTTGACACCTTCTCGGTCTTTTGGAGGATCCTGTTGTGCAAGGTTTGGGCTTCAAGTTGTTTTGATATGAATAGCTGAATATCTGTGTTGCATGTGATTAGCATGTGTGCTAACTGTGTGTTGACAGGCTGTGTTTATCCTGAAGGTTGTGGATTCAAAGGCTTCGGGTAAATTCTATGTGAGTCATCAGAGGCAGCAGAGTTGGCCATTGTGCGGGTCAACAGAAAACCGCTGAATGACCACCAAGCGTTTTGTGTGTTTTTACCAGTCAGGGTTCAAATGTCAGGGTTTATTACATTGTGCTTTAACTAATTGCATTTGAGATTTATTGAACTTCATATATTATTGAAAACATTTTTTGTTTATTTGTATAAGGGTATTTCAGTATTTCTGCATTATATAATAGGTGGCTCAGTGGCCAACACGCTGCAATTTTGACTTTTACCTGACGGGGGCAGCAGACACATACATTAACAGCTAAAATTCCAGGAGCCTTTTTGAATAATTGACTAAACCTGCAAAGGAACCTACTGCATGAGTCTGGAGTGTCATTTGTGCATTTCTTCAGCCTTAGTTTTTAGTCACAGTCAGAAAGCATGAACCAGGGTTTGAGTATTAAAAACGCTCTAACTTTTCCAGAGTGCCCTCTGTGGTTTATAATGCCTTTTACACTAAGTAAGTTGCATTGTATTGTATGAAGCTCTGCAATAACGGTTTTGCTAATTATAAGCTTACTTAAGTGCTGAAAATAAAGCTATAGTCATATATTAAACAAGTGCTTCTGAAAACACTAGTTTGAAATTGACATTTTTGTGTGTTTTTTGTTTCTGTCATTTATTATTAAACCAAGAATTAAGAGTTCACATCTGATGAGCTTTGAGCCCTGGATTTTTTTACTCATTTACTTGTAACAGTTTACTCACTTATCATTCAGGACTCTGAAGCTCAGTACTGCAAAACAAAGACAAATTTGCTCCAAAACAAATATCAGTGCTAGTAATTTCATATTGATGAGCTAAACATTAACATTTACATTTAAGCATTCTTTCACAAGCGTTTAGTGATTACATCTGATGTGATGACATGTTTGGGCCTGATTGTGATCTGTGCTAATTACACAATCAGAAAATATGTAATCAATATGGTATTGGGTTGATTTCACAATCAGAAAATATGTATCAGTCAAGCAGACCACTTTGGCAAGTACAAAACTAGCCACGGTTAATAAAAGTTTTAGATGACAATGCTTGGATTTTCTATTCATTATTTTGGATAAAGTTTGCTGTAGCATATTATTGTTTTGTATCCTTTAATTTTACACATTAAAATGCATTGTCTGTCTGAAAAACAAAGACAATTAGTTTATTTTTGTATTTCTGATGAGTTTGTGATGTGTTTCAGGATCTGCAAGACAATGCCGTGCTTTTTTGTTAGCTTTATCATAGAGTTGCACACAATTTTAGAAAATGACTTATTTTTGTGCAGCCATGTTGATGTATGTATTAGATTTGGTGGTCCTGAACTATGTGGTTCACTGGGTCCATGAGCTGGAGAGAGTTCCAGACAAAGGAAACAAGTACGTTTACATCACTGGCTGCAACTCCGGCTTTAGGAACTTTCTAGCATGCCATCTGGACAAGTGCAGATTCTGGTGTCAGCATGTTTTACAGAGAAGGGTGAAGAGGAACTGAAAGTTCTGCTCAAATAGAATATCAAATGTCCATCTTTGATGTCAGAAAGCAGGAAATCATAAACAAAGCAACAGCCTTTTTTTAAGGAACCAGTGGGGCAGTCTGGTGGGGAACACACATCCAACCTATGAAGCTCTTCATTATTATGAAATTAACATGGCATAAACCCATGTACTTATAATTTCCAAATACAGTTTTAATTAACTATAAGCTCTAAGTATATGTACACTTATAGTCAGAGGTTTTTTTGTTACTTTCTTTTCCAGCAAGTAAATAAAAAAGTACAAATATAAAATAATAAAATAACTCAGAGTTGATTTGGAAATATTTTTATTCATTAATTTTTGGTTTATTTGTTTGTTTTGTTTTTCACATTTAGTTACTTGGAGCCTGTTTCTGATTGGTCACATCTTCGATGATCACTACAACAGAAAAGAAAAAAGAGCAATGTGACATCACAATTTTTAAAATAATTCATACGATTTCATAATTAAATTCTATCCGTCACTCAAGATATATTAATGTAGGTTAACTGATATCAGATATTCAAACACAAGTATATAGAAACTGTTCAAAGCAGCATCTTTACCCATCAGGCAAATATGGGAAAAATATATAGCAAACTATTTTGTAGGCAAAATCAACACCTAAAGTCAACAGCCTGTCAAAGAAGATTCCTGTGCTGCTACATAGTCCAGCTCCAACTTCATCATTAACACTAATAGGACTGATGTTCCTTATTCTGCCCAAATCATGATATGGTTGTGCATACTGTACATGAATCTGCTAATAGATTTGTCCAAAATCTTCCAAAAAATCGATGCAAGCAGCAAGGTAAAATGTGGCCAGGCGATGAGGAGAATTAAAGAACCACACAAGCATATGGTTATGACATGCTGTGCCAATCACTTACTTCTAAAATCCAGACAGCTTTTGAAGCTGCATTTGGAAACTGGGAAAAGCAGGAGATTTGTCTGATCTTGTCTAAAAGTTTCTTTGACCACAAGACTGTTTTTTTTTTTTTTTTTTTTTTTTAACATGCAACATCTCTTGAGGGGATTTATATAGACATACAGAAGGCATGACTTTACAAATCATGTCCAATGATATGAACTAAAATCTGAACTTCAAATGTCATACTGAGAAGTATCTGAAGGATTGCTAATGGAAACTATTACTCAACTTCTTGAAGAGAATTTGTGTAAAAATATGTAATATAATTATGTAGGGATTTTTTGCAGGATGATGAGGAAATATTTGAGAGAAAGCCAGTAAACAAAGGGTAGTCAGTATCTAATGAAAACTTTACATTTGATGTAGAGTAGAATAAAATCTTAATCTTTAAAAGCTACTGTACTGACTGTCAAGCACTGTGTGTAGAATTTGTTCCTTTTCCAGAGTATCGTTGACTTCTTCCATCAGCCAAGGAAGGTATCCAGTTTCTATATCTGATGTAAAGAAAATTATATAAAAAAATTATATTAAAAGTATATATCACAATAGGATCTGTACAGTATATGTAAGGTACAGAGCAAATCATCTTGGTGTGAAGTAAATGGGCTGGGGGATTTAATACAATATTACTTAAAACACTTTTTAATACTTAATATGTTGCATGATAATGAATAAAAAACACACCTCTCTGCACTGGGTCATAGAAATATCCATCGTCTCTCAGTTTTGAATACACCGAGGGAAGCAGGTCAGCAAGAAATTGCTGAGCGAAAGTTCTTGCAGCGATTTTCTCTCTTGTTTCTTGTTCCTTCTTCAGAACCAGCCTTTGCTGCTCAATCCTCCGAGCCTGCATTTGGAAGACATGTCAAATTTGTACAATGATGTCATTTCAGCCTTGTTCTGAATAACATACCCATAATAGATATCTATCTATCTAAAGACTGAAGATAAATCAAATAATGTAAATTCAATTATTTATTATCTATCCAGAACTGCTGAAGAATGCCCATATCATTTATAAAGATGGAAAATGGGTAAAATGACAATTCCAGCTGGAGAGAATGCAGTTGATTGTACCTTCTCCTCTCTGTGTCGCCGCTCTTGCTCCTCCAGACGTTGAACTTCCACCAATTCAGCATTACGCAACTCCTGGAAAGCCTGCTCTTGAGCCCTCAGTCCAGCCAGCTCTTCCTCCTTCAGTACTTCTAGCAAAGCCTGCTCCATGATCTTTCCTACCAACACCTGCATCATCGGCTCAATCTCCAGATCAATGTCAAACAACTGTAACCAAGAAAGACACCAAATTGATTAGACCAAATCTTATGTCAAAAGGCTTGCGTTAAAATGCTTCACTATCAGACTAACGCAAATACCTACAGGGACAATTTTTAATGTCAAATTGTTTAATGATTTCCTGATGATTTCTTAAATTTTTTTAAGTATCGGTATCTATTGAATTGAGTACAAATTTGTCTCTTCTGCAGACGACTTCATTGTGATGAACAAACGATTAGGAAAAACCTTTCAACTAAATGACAACTGAATGACATTTACATTGAATTCAAACCATACATTTATCCACAAATAAGCATTTTTATCTCAAAACACCAATACCATTGCCTAATTGTCAGTGATCTTTATAGTAATAACAATTTTCAGTGAGTAGAGCAACTGGCATTCCAAATCAGATTTTGTATATTAAAAAAATACAGGATGAAGGAGAAGCAGTGAGTGCTTTTTGACACAAAAAAATTGCACTCTAATGCCTTCACTGCCATTGATAATCGCTTCAACAATCTGTTCTATATTTGCATGAACTTTAAACATTTCTCAACTGGGTCGTGCAACTGGACAGTCATTCTAGTCGACAGTGGTTGCTGTCGCTCATATCATCAAAATGAGTGATTTCTGGTCAATTTTTGCATGAGGTCACACTAACACATACACAACAAGGACTGTATTAGATATAATGTTAATTGTCTCTATATATACCTGCTATTAAATACTTCAAAACTGTATGAGATATCTTATACAGAACTGAATATATTCAGTGCACAATCCTGTTAAAAAGTGGCCATAACCACTGTATTTAGGCAAAAAACAACAACAAAAAAACAAAAAACAGGATGACGAATACTAAATAAATGATCTGTACCTCTCCTTCTTCTATCTGTGTTGCTACATCTTTGCTGGTCTTGGCAGGAATAAACAGAGGTGTTGATGGCATGTCCAGAAATGCATCTGACTGGCATTCCACACTTACATAATCAAGGTGTTCAATCAGCTCCTCCAAGTATGTTTCTAGGACACAAATAAGACCTAGTCTGGTGCACAAAGGAAGAAGCCTGTATTCATCACACATACATTATGGAACCCCAAATTTAGTTTTTTCGCATATTCCATTTTTAGGAAGTTGGGGTCAGAGCGCAAGGTCAGTCATGACACAGCATCTCTGGATCAGAAAGGGTTAAGGGCCTTGCTCAAGGGTCAAACAGTGGCAGCCTGACACTGCTGGGGCTTGAAATACACAATACAAGCAATATGAATACAATAGAAGCTTGATTGTTCACATTTGCTTCTCAAATTAGACCTTGTTCATATCCAAGACTCTAGGGACAAACAGATAGCATTGCACAGATAAACACTATGTACACAGAAGTGCAAAGCCGATTAAGAGAATTAAAATAGGCAAGAATCACTGTGTAAAAAGATATGTCTTGTGAACAGCGTCTTTCCTAACTGGATTTTCAGTAAAATACAAACATGTCTTAAGAATTTTTTTAGAGAAGAATAATGCAACCACTTTAGCTAGATAGTAAAATACTATTAGCACATGATTATCAGTGTAGGATCCATAAAGCATGGCCACACTTGCTGTATTTTTTTAAATTTTATTATTTCGAGGGAAATCACACCCCACCGTTATATTAATCTGTTATATTATTAGCTCATTTTACTTCTCATGGTAGTGTTTGACAGTTAGTGAGGTGCAAAATGTTTTGGGAGCCCTTGGTATGAGCAAGGTTCTAGTCTGAAAAAATACAAGAAACTCTTAGTGGAGTTATTGATGTGTCTCAAGAAAGTAATGACAGAGAATGCTGACAATGAACCAAAAGTTTGTTTCCACCATTGGAATGAAGAGGAAAGTAATAAAGAAAGCAACAAAGGAATCGGTGCGAACAAAAAGACGTACTACTTTAACGTAATATCATTAGGTACGTTTGATATATTTAGCCTAAATATACTATATACAAGTTGAACACCACTGGAAAAGGTTCAACAATGATTAGTAAATAGATACCAGTCTGAATTTCTGCATGCTTCCTCTTATCGAGTCTGCCTGGACTTCTTGTCTGAAACCTAGGTTTTCTGACCTTTCTTGCTGCAGGTCCTCGTGTTGCTTCGGGCTGTCATTGAAAAAAAAAAAGAAATCGTAAATTATTACGAGAAAACATATTATTAAAAGGAAACAACATAAATGAAGGATGTATTCCAAAATACCAACATTCATACAGATGGGACATTAGTAGAACAACTTTTTTCTAAGGAGTAATAGACCAACATCATAGATTCTGCATCAAGTGATTCCATCAAGTGACATCCAATTTAAAAAAATAAAATAAAAGCTTGGCGGTGTATTGCAGAACAAAACTTTTACACCCAGACATAAGTCATTTAAGTCATGCTGTAATTATCAGCAATCAGGTGATATACGATGACACATTATTTCCTCAGGAGCTCTCGGTTGCACTATTATAAACTGTTGTAAAAAGGACATTATTTACATTTACATTATTTACTGTCCAGTGTCACCAAAATGAGGATGAGGTCCCTTCTGAGCCTGGTTCCTCTGAAGGTTTCTTCCTCATATCATCTATGGAGTTTTTCCTTGCTGCCGTCACATTATTTTTTAAAATTAATTTTAAACTTTAATTGTATATTTTTATTTCTTTATTTTCATCCTTATTTTTTCTTCTTCTTATTATATATTTATTCATTTCTCTCTCTCTCTTCTGTTTCCATACAGAACAGCCATAGACAATGGGAATTGTTAAAAGCGCCATAGGCAATTAGACCCAGATGCATAAACAAAACCTGGAAATACAGCTACAAACATACAATAACACGAGATATAGACATAACCTGGCAAACTCTAACTTGACATAACTTGGCAAAAACAGAGATAACAACACCGGCGATATTGATGATATTACAACACCGGCTGCAACAACTACATACAATGGCAATTGCATGAACATATGTATATAGTTTTTATAAAATATTTCCAATATTTGTTTTCTTGTAATAACAATATTCTTTTTAATAATGATGAGATTTTCTGGTTGCAGGCCCGTCGCCAAGGGGGGCATTAGGGAGCATTGCTCCCATTGCATACCCCTTATGGTAGACGCTCTTTTAAATAAGCAAGCCACTAGATGGCACTGTGTTCACCGTTAGTTAATGAATATTGTGCAATGAGTTATAAAGATTAATTAATTAATGAGTTATAAAGAATCCCCCATTCTGTAGGTTCTGGCGATGGCCCGGATTGGTTGTAATGATAAATGGGACCAAATCATTGTAAAAGACAAAACCTTTGTTGTTGCTGCAAACAACACAATCACGTGACCCGAGTCCACAACCCTGACTAATGAGCTGTTTTCACCTGTTAACGAGGTACTTATTGGGATATAATTTCCTTGCATGGCAGTAATGTGATTCCACAGTTCCCGTTTCTAACACTTGTGCTAAATATGATTCCTGTTTGTGTAAATACTCACGGTATTTTCTCTGACGACACGTCGATCATACACAATGTTCATATAGACGGGTCGCAGTTCGTTTCTGTTTCACGTGAAAATGAAAAAGAAAAAACAATAACATAAAGAAGATGCGCCAGGCGATATAAACACACACTTGGATTACAGCTACATTTAGATTTAGCTCGATAACCGAGAAAGACTTACTCCATCCTCGGTTCATCCGTGTACATGCGACGGTGAGGATCGGTGTGTGGACGGCTGGGAAATGTGTAGCTTCCGTTCGGAGACCGTCTTGTAGTCTTGGGCAACGAAGTCATTTTTTCTAAGATAGCAGTGTAGGTAAAACTGTAAACCCGTCGCTTGCTAAGACATAAACAGCGTCTGTTATTTATGTATGTTACCCTGGCAACTAGGTCGAGGTATGGAACTGTTTATGACGTTTATGACTTATGACGTAACACCTCAGAATGAACAATTAAATCAATCTGAATCAGAATCAGAAGACTTAAATCATTCCCAGCTGTAATTCGGTTCCTTATAGCAGCTCCAAGTCACCAAAATAATAACACAAAAATAGAGACGTGTGTAACAAGATAATATATGCCAAAAAAAATAATAAAAAATTTACATACATTCATTAAACAGAAGTTTACAGGGCTCTCAAGTTCTGAAGACAGGCAAGCGTGACATCTACACCCCCCCAAACAAACAAACAAACAAACAAACAAACAAATAAACATATAAATAAACATATAAATAAAATAAATAAAATAAATAAAAATAAAAAATGGGGGAGTAAGGATCACTGACCGCAATTTAACCAAATACAAAAATTTGTTTTGTTTCCATTTATTAATTTGTATGTGTGTGTGTGTGTGTGTGTGTGTGTGTGTGTGTGTGTGAGAGAGAGAGAGAGAGAGAGAGAGAGAGAGAGAGAGAGAGATTATTCCATTTATTAATTTGTGTGTGTGTGTGTGTGTGTGTGTGTGTGTGTGAGAGAGAGAGAGAGAGAGAGAGAGAGAGAGAGAGAGAGAGAGAGAGAGAGAGAGAGATTATGAGTGGACTCCTTTATCATTTGTAATGTTGGTCCCATTTAAAACAGTTCGGCTCAAGCCCAGCCATTTGTAGGGTCATGATTGAGGACAATGTCCCGTCCAGAGACAAGCTGTTTCGTGTTGAGATTTTGTTCAAATCGACAAAAGAAAATACCCTCTCTAATGAAAGTTTTTTTTATTGGTTGTTGCGTTAAATCTTAGTGCTATTGTCTGATTGGCTATTGTGTAGCCTCTTTTTTAGATTGGCTGATAAGTGTCAGGCGCGACCAAGAACTGAGACGCGCTTGATTCCTGCCCGGTCCCATAGAGACAGCGGTGCGGCATATTAAATAAATAGTCAAAAAGATTTTCTGCGTGAGAAATGCAATGTGTGGCGGGAGAGCGGGACAAAAGACCAAAATGCGTGACTGTCACTCTCAATGCGTGACACTTGACAGCCCTGAGTTTACATACGGGTGAAAATGTGCAAAATGCTCAGTACCAGGTGAGATGTGAAAAAGATGCAATGTGCTCACACATAATCAGTACACACAATGTACTATTAGACATATTTACACTACACATTATATAAGATATGCTGGACCGCAGAGTGAAGGCAAAAGGGCCAAGTGCTAAGCATCTCTGGGAACTCCTTCAAGACTGTTGGAAGACCATTTCAGGTGACTATCTCTCGAAGCTCATCAAGAGAATGCCAAGAGTGTGAAGCAGTAATCAAAGCAAAAGGTGGCTACTTTGAAGAACCTAGAATATGACATATTTTCAGTTGTTTCACACTTTTTTGTTATGCACGTATATAATTCCACATGTGTTAATTCATAGTTTTGATGCCTTCAGTGTGAATGTACAATTTTCAAAGTCATGAAAATAAAGAAAACTCTTTGAATGAGAAGGTGTGTCCAAACTTTTGGTCTGTACTGTATACACACACACACACACACACACACACACACACACACACATATATATATATATATATATGTGTGTGTGTGTGTGTGTGTGTGTGTGTGTGTGTGTGTGTGTGTGTGTGTGTGTATACAGTACAGACCAAAGGTTTGGACTCACCTTCTCAAAGAGTTAAGGTGCAACAAACAGGTTTACAGATACAGAAATGTCCAGTGGTAACAGATAGATTAATGTCAAACAGATTATTATATTAAATAAAATGCAGTGCTCCAGTATTGAGCTGTTGGAGTTAAAATGCAGTGTGTGGCATACCATATTGTGAAAGTATACTGTAGGGTGTATTAGTTATTACTGTTAATTAGTCTGATAGCCTGAGGGAAAAAGCTATCGTTCAGTCGGCTAGTGCGGGATCGGATGCTGCGGAGACGTCTTCCTGAGGGAAGCAGAGAGAGCAGTCTGTGGGACGGGTGGCTGGAGTCACTGATGATCCTCCGGGCTTTTCTTATACACCGCCTTGTGTAGATATCCTGGAGGGAGGGAAGCTCACCTCCAACAATGGGGCTGGCAGTTCGCATGACCCTTTTCAGGGCTTTACGGTTGCCAGCAGTGCTGTTTCCAAACCAGGCAGTGATGTAGCCCGTCAGGATGCTCTCTATAGTGCAGGTGTAGAATGTTCTGAGGATGCTGGGGCTCATTCCAAACTTCCTCAGCTGCCTCAGGAAGAAGAGGCATTGACGTGCCTTCTTCAGTACTGCGTCAGTGTGTGTGGCCCAGGTGAGATCCTCGCTGATGTTAATGCCGAGAAACTTAAAGCTGCTCACCCGCTCCACAGGTGTTTTGTTGATGGTGATGAGTTTATATTCACTCCTCTGTTTCCTGAAATCCACCACCAGCTCCTTGGTCTTGTCAATGTTGAGTGAGAGGTGGTTCTCCTAACACCATTTAGTCAGGGTGCTCACCTCTTCTCTGTAGGCCGTCTCATCGTTGTCGGTGATCAGGCCTATCACCGTTGTGTCATTAGCAAATTTGACAATGACGTTGGAGCTGTGTGTGGCTGCACAGTCATGTGTGTACAGGGAGTACAGGAGTGGGCTGAGAACACAGCCCTGAGGAGCACCAGTGTTGAGGGTCAGTGGGGAGGAAGTGTTGCTGCCCATTCTTACCACCTGACTTCTGCCTGTCAGTTAACAGGGTTAACAACGACCACCACCAGCACTGTTGACCTACAGGGTGCAGGCAGATAAGGGTTCGTAGTCAGAGAGAGAAGAGGAAATGCAGGTGTATAGGACTAATAATAGGGATGCTTAACGTTGGTACAATGACAGAGAAAAGTAGAGAGCTGGCAGACATGATGGCGAGAGGAAAGGTGGATATACTGTGTGTGCAGGAGAACAGGTGGAAGGAGAGCAAAGTACGTATTATTGGAGGGGGATACAACTGTTTTATTGTGGTGTGGACAGGAGTTATGGGGTAGGAGTAATCCTGAAGGATGAGTTTGTGAGGAATGTTTTAGAGGTGAAAATAGTGTCAGACTGGGTAATCAGTTTTTGAGGTTAGAAATTGAAGTTGAATGTCATTAGAAATCAGTTTGAAGTTAGAAATTTAAGTTGAATTTGATCACTGATTTTGCTCCAAAAGTGCAAGGCTGTGAGTTAGCAGAGAAGGATAGAGTTTGGAGTGAGTTAGATGAGGTGATAAAGAGTATTCCCAGATGGGAGAGAGTAGTGATTGCAGCAGACTTCAACGTGCATGTTGGTGAGGGGAACATAGGTGATGAGGAGGTGATGGGCAGGTTTGGTGTTAAGGAAAGGAACCTAGAAGAACAGATGGTGGTGGACTTTGCTAAGCGGATGGAAATAGCTGTAGTTAACAATTATTTCCAGAAGACAGAGGAACATAGTGTTACATTTAAGAGTGGAGGTAGGAGTAGTCGGTTAGACTACATTCTATGTAGACAAGGCAATCTGAGAGAGATTAGTGACTGCAAAGTGGTGGTAGGAGAGAGTGTAGCCAGACAGCATCAGAAAATCAGTTGAAATCAGACAGCATGAGTTGAAAAAGGAAGAATGTTGTGAGGAATTCAGACTGATGGAGAACGGACCCAAGAAAATATATATGATTACAAGGAAATGAAGAGCAGAGTGATGAGGGACCTGGCAAAGGTCAAAAATAAAGCATACAATGAGTTGTATACCAGGTTAGACACAAGGTAAGGCAATAAGTACAGATTAGTGAGACAGAGAGATAGAGGGAAGGGATGTGCAACAAATAAGGGTGATTAAAGATAGAGATGGAAAGGTGCTAACAGATGAGGAGAGTGTGCAGAGAAGATGGAAAAAGTATTTTAAGGAGCTGATGAATGGGGAAAACGAGAGAGGAAGAAGCAAATATTGGGAGGAATAAATAAGACGGGAGGAAGAAGCAAATATTTAGAGAGGTAATTAGCAAAGATTACAAATAATGAGGGGAGAAAAGCTCTGAGGAGAATCAGGAGTGGAAAGGCTGTTGGTCAAGATGACATACCTGTGGAGGTGTGGAAGTATCTAGGAGAGACAGCAGTGGAGTTTCTATCTAGATTGTTCAACAGGATTTTAGAGAGTGAGGGTGATGTGCAGAGTTGTAACAAATACAGAGGTATAAAGTTGATGAGCCACGCAATAAAGCTATGGGAAAGAGTAGTGAAAGCTATGCCAAGATAGGAAGTGGATATTTGTGAGTATGGCTTCATGCCCAGAAAGCAACTGATACAATTTTTGCTCTGAGAATATTAATGGAGAAGTACAGAGATGGTAGATGGAAGAAGCTGCACTGTGTATTTATGGATTTAGAGAAAGTGTATGACAGGGTGCTGAGAGAGGAGCTATGGTAATGTATGAGGATGTCAGGAGTGGCAAAGAAGTATGTTAGAGTAGTTCAGGATATGTATGAGAGGAGTATGACAGCAGTGAGATATGCTGTAGGTCAGACAAAGGAGTTTAAAGTGGAGGTGGGGCTACATCGAGGAATGGCTTTGAGTACCTTCGTTTGCTATGGTAATGGACAGGTTGACAGATAAAGTCATACAGAAATCTCCATGGACAATGATGTTTGCGTATAACATTGTGATTTGTAGTGAGAGTAGGTGGTGTACGAACACCTGGATGGTGATGGTCTGCTCTGGAAAGAAGAGGAATGAAAGTCAGTCGTAATAAGAGACAATGAACAAGAGGGAGAGAAGTAGAACAGTGAGGTTACAGGGGGCTGAGGTCAAGAAAGTACAGTATTTGGGTTCAACCGTCCAGTGTGATGGGTAGTGTGGAAAAGAGGTGAAGAGGCGAGTGCAGGTGGGTTGGAGTGGGTGGAGAAACATGTCAAGAGTGTTGTGTGACAGAAGAGTTTTAGCAAGAATCAAAGCAAAGGTGTACTGTACAAGACAGTAGTGAGGCCAGCTACACTGTATGGAGACTGTAGCAGTGAGGAAAAGACATGGAGGTTGCATGTGGAGGTTCTCTTTAGGAGTGACGAGGATGGACAGGATTAGGAACGAGCGCATTAGAGGGAGAGCTCATGCTGGCTGTTCTGGGGACAAGGTCAGAGAGACTAGATTGAGATGGTTTGCACATCTACAGGGGAGGGAGATGGTTATACTGGTAGAGGAATGTTGGAGATCCTTCAGGAGATGGAGCTGCCAGTTAAGAGGTCAAGAGGAAGGCCAAAGAGGAGATATACAGATGTGTTAAAAGAACACGAACATGAAGTTAATTGGTGCGAGAGTAGATGATGCCAAGGATAGTTAAGTGGAAACAAATGATTCGCTGTAACGACTCCTAACAGGAAAAGACAAAAGTAGAAGAGTATGTGCTGTTATAGAAAAATAATCAACAACGGTGTGATTATCGGAGTTACTATAACCAGCCTGAAGTGGATTCTTTTCCTACCACAGTGTGTCACAATAAAGTTTTATTTTTCATATTCCCTCTTTGCTCCTAGCGGTTATCGCCCCCTGGTGGTAAATATGACACAATAGACAACAGGTCTAAATACCATCTCAACAGTTTCTTTCCTGCTATTCCTCACTTTCTCTGCTCGTTAGTCTTTGAGTACATAGGAAAATAAAAGTTACATTAAATATATATATTTTTAAATATATTATTTATTTCAATATGAAGTTGAGCTGAGCTTTTTTTTAAAAAAAAAACATGGAGTGTGCAACACCACTAAACAAATAATATTAAACCTAACATATGTATTCTATAGAATTATGCCTACAAATCTAGGAAGCTGCTAATCAGCTTTAAATAAGCGAATTTATACATAGTAAAAGGTCATGAATCGCGTGAAAAGATTCAGGACCAATTTCGGTGTTACACCTCAAGCAAAACCGGATGTCTTTTAGTGCTGCACCAATTCCTTTTCCGCCCTCTTTCAACTCAGACCTGGAAAGATGGTGAGTTTTTGCTGGGCCTCACCGCCAGAAATCTTCTAACATCTACTCTTGGTCACTTTATTATCGGTTTTTTTGGTGTTGCTTTTACACTTTGACGATATTTAATGTCGGTTGACTTTGATATTGGGGAGGATTGAGTATAAATACATAAATTAGATGGTTAGTTGTAATGGCTAGTTTATGTTAGCCATCTCTGCATTAGAGCAAGGCTGCTAGCGCTTATGCTAGCGACATGGTCAGGCGGGTTTAGTTCAGTTTACTGTTTTAACGCTTTGTGTTTTATAGTTTTATATTTTAGTGGTATAAAGTCCACATTTTGTTTGTGTGTGTATAACGCCTAGCTGCTTTCGTCCACGTTTCCCCACAAAGTCAGTAAACAAGCCTTTTGCATGTGGAATCCTAGTGGTTAAGGTGTTGGGTTGCCAATCGGAAGGTTGTGAGTTTGAATCCCAGGTCCATCAAGCTGCCACTGTTGGGCCCCTGAGCAAGGCCCTTAACCCTCAATTACTTAGTTGTATAAACACGAGATAATGTAAGTCACCCTGGATAAAGGTGTCTACTTAAGGCTGGAAATGCTAATGATTTGCCCATCTAGTAATATTCTTTATTTCTTCAGTTAACATTGACTTAACTTAAAGAAATAAAGGTTTATCTTAACTTGGACATGTTTAATTAATGCATCTATTGTGCCTAGGATGGGAGCGTGTTAGTGAGTTATTAATACATTTGAACTGAAGTAACTTCTTCAATTTGGTTGCCTCTGTGATGAACCACCGTTTAGAGTCTAACCCCAGGAATCCTTACCTAAACTGATTTTTATTTGTTGTTGTTTGTCCCCAGACGAAGGGTACGTCATCTTTTGGAAAGCGTCGCAACAAGACGCACACCTTGTGCCGCCGTTGCGGGTCCAAAGCTTATCACCTGCAGAAATCTACCTGCGGCAAGTGCGGCTATCCCGCCAAGCGCAAGAGAAAGTGTGAGTACTCCACTCTGTAAAGTCCACCTCAATTTGTCACAGTAAACCCTCCTCACAGTGAGGTGCTGTGCTGTAGACCGCTTTTGCGATGAACATGTATTGTAGTGAAGGTTCAATTGTGCTTATACATATACAGTGGCCCAGTTCAGACTCTAACAATGAAATGGTGACAGATGTAATGTTTATCCATTAGCTCATGGTGATAACTAACTTGTTTTTCCCACTGTGCTGCTTTATTCCCTCTTTTTTTTTTTTTTTTTTTTTGGACAAGCCAAACAGATTGAACCATGAATGACTTTTCTGCTTTAAAGTACAAGATACAGCGAAACTTCTCTAACCAGTCATCTTCAAATGGTTTTGTTAATGAAAAGTCAATTAGTTATTTAACAAATCGTGTAAGTAAATGAAATAAAATGAAATTGGAGTTGTTGAACATATACTGGCTTTTGTTGGTTAGTCTTGCTACAGGATTCAGTGCTCAGTTAAAGCCACCAGAATACTTCATATCCTCACAACAGTCCACTGCTGCTAGACCCATTTGTTTTTTGTTCTTGGGGGCAAGAGCCATAGAGTTCCCTCTAACTTGCTTTGTGTTGGAAGTTAATTGCCAAATTATACTGCATTAGTGTTTTCTGATCAGTGTGTCTAAATGAGAATGTTTTAAAGCAGACCTACTAAAATCTTTGCATTTGGACAGTGAATCAGCAGCGACACATTTCGACTTAGCCTTTTGTTAAGGGCAAATTCTTACATGTGGCCACTGCTTTGTAGTGATTAAGAAACATAACATTTGTCTCCTTAAGTTGTGAACCTGTTCCAACTCCTTACATCTGCTTTTAGTGTAGATAAATGGAGATGTAATTAAACTTCATGTTCACTGTAGTACAATATGCATCTTCAAGAAAAAAAAATATTGTCCAGATTTTGTAGGATTGTGGTCATTATTTTTCCTCTACAAACCTTCTCTTTACTTTGCTTACCACTTTGTTTTTTATTTTCTGAGATGTGCCTGAGGAATTAAGGTGATAGATATTGCTCTGCTCACAAGTCACATTTTAATTGTTGTATGCCCTTCTTTGTGTCTAGATAACTGGAGTGCCAAGGCCAAGAGGCGCAGCACCACTGGAACTGGCCGTATGAGACACATGAAGGTCGTGTTCCGTAGATTCAGGTGAGTCACTTGTACCCCGAGTCAAATTCTGAAGTGTTTTCATTAGGATTAACGGAAAATAAGTTTTAGGTGAAATATGAATGAGCTTAATTTTGTACTTTTGTGAATGCAATAAATCTGTAGGTCTTAACCAGTGTGGTGTTTTTTTTTTTTTCTTTTTCTTCTTCTTTCCCACTCACCCCCACCCCCCAGGAATGGATTCCGTGAAGGAACTGTCCCCAAACCCAGACGGGCAGCAGTGGCTGCATCCAGCTCCTCATAATACATGCTCCCAATAAACATGTCAACAACAAACAGGATGCTTTGTGGTCTGTTTTTCGATCCATTTTACATCACTTGCGTGTGCATACGTAATCTATGTAGTGTTTAAATTCTTCTCTATACTAATTTAAATGTCATGCCATAAAGGAAAAATCTGCTATGAATGATCAGCATATAATTATTTTTTTTAATTGCCATGTCTTTAGTGACTGCCATGATTTCTTTTGGACAGTGATTGTTTAAAACCTCTTAACCTGCTGACAATTTGTTTCACTACATTAACCATGCATGGTACTTGAATATCTAATAGTACCAGTTTGGTTTAGCCTTTTTGTTTCTCTGGCTTAATGATGCTGAAGCTCTTGTAGTTATTCCTTAAGTTTAATAATTTTTTTTCCATCTGTATTAGCCAAGTATATTAGCATAGTTTAATAATATGAAAAATGTTAAATCTGAAATTAATATTTGAGCTTGATTTATGTTCTGTGGTGATTCCTGTAATATTATTGGTAGGATTTTAGAAGTGATAAAGGTTCTCAATAGCTGTATATTTATTAGGCATATTTGCCTTAAATCAATTCCCAGCACTCATGATTTGACAGCTCAACATTCCTTAATTCACAGCCATTAGAGTGATGTATACTTTATGACCACAGAACACTTGGTTGGATATTTCTGGTATTCTCCACTTGGCAGTGACCTTTTAGATGTTCAAAAATGTCCTGGCAACACTCCAGTGCCTTAATCAGTTCTACACCCACTTTCATGCCGCGTCAGTGTCACTGCTGGGGCGAGATCTACCGCCACCCAAATAATGACTGGTAGCACCAGATGGGCATTAGTCAGTAATTATATACTGTCAGCAACACCTCAGTATCTGGCTGGGGGCGGCTCTGCTTTTGGAGGGAAGATCATGTTTATAGAACACCAGACTGTTGATCTGAGAACAAGCAGAACATTCACTGCTGCTATCTACTATTAAGAAACAATCTTCCATACCACTAAATTAAGCACAACAATTAAACATAGAGACACTGGTGGCAATTTAATCTAGTGTAAATCCAAATAATTAAATGTCATTTATATTATAAAATGAAAGATGAGCATTTAAAAACTTCTGACATTTCATTTAGTTATCTCCCTACTGATATATACAGCTTTCTATAAATAAGTAGTGCTCAGTGTGAATCTACACATGCACTGGTTTGCTAGACAACATCTGTACAAAGCAATGAAACATATTAAAACATTGATACCACAAGAACGTTGAGAACACTCCCAATCATAACTTATCCTCAGTACACATTGCATACAATTGTGCACAATTGTCATAAATCTATGTTCATATATTTTCTCTTTCACCTGTATAGTTAAAATTCTCTTTAAATTATTTTAGTCCAGTTATGTTAGTCTAGCAGCAGAATCCTGTTCTCTGTCACAACCAAGACTTGATTCCTGTTCAGGAAATCAATGATCCCAAGCCCAAATAACATAGGAGGACTGCATCAGGCAGAGCATCCGGTGTAAAACCTGTGCCAAAACCAAGTTTGCGGATCGAGTAAACTGCTGTGGCAACCCCAAACGGGGCAGTCGAAGGACAACATTGGAAATGGAAAGGCCTACTGGACAGCAAAAACATTTCTGACAAAGGTCTGAAGTTGGCTCAAACCAATAGGAAAAACACCCAGTCAAATTATACACAATAAATTCTGTAAAAATGTTACCCGATCACAGAAACAACACATAATGGTTGCAAAGCTAAATTATGATGACTTAACTATTACAGTAATAGTTAAGTCATCATAATTTAGCTTTGCAACCATTATGTGTTGTTTCTACTCATGATATTAAAGATCCATTAATACTGCACTTGTACCGTTACAAAGAGCTGTAAAACCAGGAGCTAATGAACTCTTTGAGTTTGTGTCATCAATGGGTTTGGATGCAAGCTGCAATTTTATTGATGTCAAAAATAGGCTGTTATAAAGAAGACAAAATTGTTAAGAACAGGATCAGGTTTGTTATTTGTTATTTGTATTGAACACATGTGTGTGATTAGGTTGTGAGATCAGAGTTTTGGAATTTGTTCATGTTTATATCTGTAAATTGCAGTGTAAAATGCAGTGTTGTCTGGACCCAAGGCAACAGTATGCTGTGTCTGACTGAATTGTTTGAATACAGTGACAGAGATTAAATATAGGGCTACAATGACAATGAGCAGGTGTATTGCACACAGGCTGGCTATCAAGTTATATATTCAGTTCAATTCAAGTTTATTTGTATAGAACATAACCATAAAACTAAAGGTTACTATAAAGAAGAATATAAGGATTAATAGAAAACAAATTTCAACATTGATATTAGATATATTTAAATGTGTTTGTATTTATCCCAAATAAGCAGTGGCAAGGAAAAACTCCCTTGAATGGAAAGAAGAAACCTTGAGAGGAACCAGACTCAAAGGGGAACTTCAACCTCATATTGGTGACGCTGGAGGATGTGATGATAAATATACAATCTGAAAAATGTATTGATGCAAAAGACTACATGTAGATGGCATCTCCTGTTTGGTATCACAGAGTCTAACTGGAGCTGGAAGATCTCTAGATGCCTCAGGATTCGCCTCATTTTTTATGTCCTTTTGGGAGTTGAAGTGCATGTCCTGTAGGGGGCAACCAGATTTGAACCAGGGATCTCATGATCTGCAGTCAAATGCTCTACCACTGAGCTATACCCCCAGGTATATAAATTACCATATGTTGTATTTCCACATGCATTTTGGCAGCTTACAGCCGCTTCGAACAACTTCAAGCAAGCAACAGGAGGTCCTGTTGTGTGAGGAATATTTTTCAAACCAATCTCTGTCGATAAAGGTGGTTCCATGGTCTGTAGGAGTGTTGTTTACAAAACCTGTTTTCAGTTGCAGCTATATAGATAAGATAAACCATCATATGTTGTATTCCCATGTGCATTTTGGCAGTAAATAGTATAAGTGTTTTTAATAAAAAAAAAAAGTAAGCATATAGACAAGACCCTTAACTACACATCCTTTTGGGAGTTGAAGTGTGTAAGGGGATTAAAGGCTCTATGTTGCATGGCCAGTAGGGGGCACTCGGATTTGAACCGGGGACCTCTTGATCTGCAGTCAAATGCTCTACCACTGAGCTATACCCCCAGTTGCAACAGCTTAAAGAAGCTTCAACTGACAACAGGTGTGTTTTAAATGGCTAGCTTTCTTAAGCAATTGATCTTGCAATTGATCTTGTCATAATCATATTCGACCAGTGGCTCATTGATCAATCAGAAAGGGTAATCTCTGTCAGTAAAGGTCGTTCCATGGTCTGGGGGAGTGTTGCTTTTAAAACCTGCTGTCAGTTGCACCCTATAGACAAGATAAATCACCATATGTTGTATTTCCACGTGCATTTTGGCACCAAATCTGTTGGAGAGTTTGGTGACCCAGACGTGATACTCTCGATCAGGTAAGACATGTTTGATTGACTACCTGGTCGGCAGTATTATTAGGAAGAAGTTATCCCATTTTGACGGGATATTTATCCTTGTCTTCGTTTGAGAAGGCCAAGAAGGTTATACCCGACATGATACTCTCGATTAGGTAAGACATGTTTGATTGACTACCTGGTCGGCAGTATTACTAGGAAGAAGTTATCCCATTTTGACGGGATATTTATCCTTGGCTTCGTTTGAGAAGGCCAAGAAGTTTATACCCGACGTGATACTCTCGATTAGGTAAGACATGTTTGATTGACTACCTGGTCGGCAGTATTACTAGGAAGAAGTTATCCCAATACTGACGGGATATTTATCCTTGGCTTCGTTTGAGAAGGCCAAGAAGGTTATCCTTGGTTTCGTTTGAGAAAGCCAAGAGGGTTATCCTTAGTTTTGGCAGGAAAAACTAAGCAGAGTGCACTATATATATATATATTTCCTCTCTTGACTTATTTTTCTTTTCTTTCTGCCTCTTTTCTTTGCCTGTTGTAATATTTTGTTTGTTCATAATGGGGAACTCGTATCCCAAGCCTATGCCTGGTGAAACACCGTATGATTGGATGACACGATGTGGTTTAGGATATTATGCACAACCATTTGTTGAGAATTTGGCTGGCTGGGCTGAGGCCAATCCTCAGATTCCACCATACCCACGTGATGGTACTTTTGATCCTGGTTATTTAGCCTCCGCATACCGCATGATTTTTGAGGGTATAGGAGATCAACAGTGGGAGTGTTGAACCGCCACCTTACTCTAAAAAAAAAAAAAAAGGTCCCGTTGGCCTCTAATCGGCCTACCTTGCGAGATAACCATTACATTTTGTTGATATGCTAATTAAGAGTTCTCGTAACTGTCAGCTTACAGGAGCAAATTATCGATTTATTCTCCAGAATAAATTAGGCGATCAGTATGATGAAGAGAAACTAATTGAACAAGTTCCTGTGTTAAAACCTCAGAACAGATGTATTTTAACATCTTATAGACCAGATAAATCACCATATGTTGTATTTCCACGTGCATTTTGGCAGCTTCAAGCCGCTTCAAACAACTTCAAGCAGCTTCAAGCCGCTTCAAGCAACTTCAAGCAGCTTCAACTGACAACAGATGTATTTTCAAATGCTTTAACAGTCATCTGGGCCCCAATGAAAACAGTTCCTACTGATGGAGGAGGTCCTGTTGTGTGAGGAATATTTTTCAAACCAATCTCTGTCGATAAAGGTGGTTCCATGGTCTGTAGGAGTGTTGTTTACAAAACCTGTTTTCAGTTGCAGCTATATAGATAAGATAAACCATCATATGTTGTATTCCCATGTGCATTTTGGCAGTAAATAGTATAAGTGTTTTTAATAAAGCACCCAGTAAGCATATAGACAAGACCCTTAACTACACATCCTTTTGGGAGTTGAAGTGTGTAAGGGCATTAAAAGCTCCGTGTTGCATGGCCAGTAGGGGGCACTCGGATTTGAACCGGGGACCTCTTGATCTGCAGTCAAATGCTCTACCACTGAGCTATACCCCCAGTTGCAACAGCTTAAAGAAGCTTCAACTGACAACAGGTGTGTTTTAAATGGCTAGCTTTCTTAAGCAATTGATCTTGCAATTGATCTTGTCATAATCATATTCGACCAGTGGCTCATGGATCAATCAGAAAGGGTAATCTCTGTCAGTAAAGGTCGTTCCATGGTCTGGGGGAGTGTTGCTTTTAAAACCTGCTGTCAGTTGCACCCTATAGACAAGATAAATCACCATATGTTGTATTTCCACGTGCATTTTGGCACCAAATCTGTTGGAGAGTTTGGTGACCCAGACGTGATACTCTCGATCAGGTAAGACATGTTTGATTGACTACCTGGTCGGCAGTATTATTAGGAAGAAGTTATCCCATTTTGACGGGATATTTATCCTTGTCTTCGTTTGAGAAGGCCAAGAAGGTTATACCCGACATGATACTCTCGATTAGGTAAGACATGTTTGATTGACTACCTGGTCGGCAGTATTACTAGGAAGAAGTTATCCCATTTTGACGGGATATTTATCCTTGGCTTCGTTTGAGAAGGCCAAGAAGTTTATACCCGACGTGATACTCTCGATTAGGTAAGACATGTTTGATTGACTACCTGGTCGGCAGTATTACTAGGAAGAAGTTATCCCAATACTGACGGGATATTTATCCTTGGCTTCGTTTGAGAAGGCCAAGAAGGTTATCCTTGGTTTCGTTTGAGAAAGCCAAGAGGGTTATCCTTAGTTTTGGCAGGAAAAACTAAGCAGAGTGCACTATATATATATATATTTCCTCTCTTGACTTATTTTTCTTTTCTTTCTGCCTCTTTTCTTTGCCTGTTGTAATATTTTGTTTGTTCATAATGGGGAACTCGTATCCCAAGCCTATGCCTGGTGAAACACCGTATGATTGGATGACACGATGTGGTTTAGGATATTATGCACAACCATTTGTTGAGAATTTGGCTGGCTGGGCTGAGGCCAATCCTCAGATTCCACCATACCCACGTGATGGTACTTTTGATCCTGGTTATTTAGCCTCCGCATACCGCATGATTTTTGAGGGTATAGGAGATCAACAGTGGGAGTGTTGAACCGCCACCTTACTCTAAAAAAAAAAAAAAGGTCCCGTTGGCCTCTAATCGGCCTACCTTGCGAGATAACCATTACATTTTGTTGATATGCTAATTAAGAGTTCTCGTAACTGTCAGCTTACAGGAGCAAATTATCGATTTATTCTCCAGAATAAATTAGGCGATCAGTATGATGAAGAGAAACTAATTGAACAAGTTCCTGTGTTAAAACCTCAGAACAGATGTATTTTAACATCTTATAGACCAGATAAATCACCATATGTTGTATTTCCACGTGCATTTTGGCAGCTTCAAGCCGCTTCAAACAACTTCAAGCAGCTTCAAGCCGCTTCAAGCAACTTCAAGCAGCTTCAACTGACAACAGATGTATTTTCAAATGCTTTAACAGTCATCTGGGCCCCAATGAAAACAGTTCCTACTGATGGAGGAGGTCCTGTTGTGTGAGGAATATTTTTCAAACCAATCTCTGTCGATAAAGGTGGTTCCATGGTCTGTAGGAGTGTTGTTTACAAAACCTGTTTTCAGTTGCAGCTATATAGATAAGATAAACCATCATATGTTGTATTCCCATGTGCATTTTGGCAGTAAATAGTATAAGTGTTTTTAATAAAGCACCCAGTAAGCATATAGACAAGACCCTTAACTACACATCCTTTTGGGAGTTGAAGTGTGTAAGGGCATTAAAAGCTCCGTGTTGCATGGCCAGTAGGGGGCACTCGGATTTGAACCGGGGACCTCTTGATCTGCAGTCAAATGCTCTACCACTGAGCTATACCCCCAGTTGCAACAGCTTAAAGAAGCTTCAACTGACAACAGGTGTGTTTTAAATGGCTAGCTTTCTTAAGCAATTGATCTTGCAATTGATCTTGTCATAATCATATTCGACCAGTGGCTCATGGATCAATCAGAAAGGGTAACATGGATTCATGCTGGGGCCATTAGTTCTTGTTGTGTGAGGAATATTTTTACAATGAAAGCAATCTCTGTCAGTAAAGGTCGTTCCATGGTCTGGGGGAGTGTTGCTTTTAAAACCTGCTGTCAGTTGCACCCTATAGACAAGATAAATCACCATATGTTGTATTTCCACGTGCATTTTGGCACCAAATCTGTTGGAGAGTTTGGTGACCCAGACGTGATACTCTCGATCAGGTAAGACATGTTTGATTGACTACCTGGTCGGCAGTATTATTAGGAAGAAGTTATCCCATTTTGACGGGATATTTATCCTTGTCTTCGTTTGAGAAGGCCAAGAAGGTTATACCCGACATGATACTCTCGATTAGGTAAGACATGTTTGATTGACTACCTGGTCGGCAGTATTACTAGGAAGAAGTTATCCCATTTTGACGGGATATTTATCCTTGGCTTCGTTTGAGAAGGCCAAGAAGTTTATACCCGACGTGATACTCTCGATTAGGTAAGACATGTTTGATTGACTACCTGGTCGGCAGTATTACTAGGAAGAAGTTATCCCAATACTGACGGGATATTTATCCTTGGCTTCGTTTGAGAAGGCCAAGAAGGTTATCCTTGGTTTCGTTTGAGAAAGCCAAGAGGGTTATCCTTAGTTTTGGCAGGAAAAACTAAGCAGAGTGCACTATATATATATATATTTCCTCTCTTGACTTATTTTTCTTTTCTTTTCTGCCTCTTTTCTTTGCCTGTTGTAATATTTTGTTTGTTCATAATGGGGAACTCGTATCCCAAGCCTATGCCTGGTGAAACACCGTATGATTGGATGACACGATGTGGTTTAGGATATTATGCACAACCATTTGTTGAGAATTTGGCTGGCTGGGCTGAGGCCAATCCTCAGATTCCACCATACCCACGTGATGGTACTTTTGATCCTGGTTATTTAGCCTCCGCATACCGCATGATTTTTGAGGGTATAGGAGATCAACAGTGGGAGTGTTGAACCGCCACCTTACTCTAAAAAAAAAAAAAAAGGTCCCGTTGGCCTCTAATCGGCCTACCTTGCGAGATAACCATTACATTTTGTTGATATGCTAATTAAGAGTTCTCGTAACTGTCAGCTTACAGGAGCAAATTATCGATTTATTCTCCAGAATAAATTAGGCGATCAGTATGATGAAGAGAAACTAATTGAACAAGTTCCTGTGTTAAAACCTCAGAACAGATGTATTTTAACATCTTATAGACCAGATAAATCACCATATGTTGTATTTCCACGTGCATTTTGGCAGCTTCAAGCCGCTTCAAACAACTTCAAGCAGCTTCAAGCCGCTTCAAGCAACTTCAAGCAGCTTCAACTGACAACAGATGTATTTTCAAATGCTTTAACAGTCATCTGGGCCCCAATGAAAACAGTTCCTACTGATGGAGGAGGTCCTGTTGTGTGAGGAATATTTTTCAAACCAATCTCTGTCGATAAAGGTGGTTCCATGGTCTGTAGGAGTGTTGTTTACAAAACCTGTTTTCAGTTGCAGCTATATAGATAAGATAAACCATCATATGTTGTATTCCCATGTGCATTTTGGCAGTAAATAGTATAAGTGTTTTTAATAAAGCACCCAGTAAGCATATAGACAAGACCCTTAACTACACATCCTTTTGGGAGTTGAAGTGTGTAAGGGCATTAAAAGCTCCGTGTTGCATGGCCAGTAGGGGGCACTCGGATTTGAACCGGGGACCTCTTGATCTGCAGTCAAATGCTCTACCACTGAGCTATACCCCCAGTTGCAACAGCTTAAAGAAGCTTCAACTGACAACAGGTGTGTTTTAAATGGCTAGCTTTCTTAAGCAATTGATCTTGCAATTGATCTTGTCATAATCATATTCGACCAGTGGCTCATGGATCAATCAGAAAGGGTAACATGGATTCATGCTGGGGCCATTAGTTCTTGTTGTGTGAGGAATATTTTTACAATGAAAGCAATCTCTGTCAGTAAAGGTCGTTCCATGGTCTGGGGGAGTGTTGCTTTTAAAACCTGCTGTCAGTTGCACCCTATAGACAAGATAAATCACCATATGTTGTATTTCCACGTGCATTTTGGCACCAAATCTGTTGGAGAGTTTGGTGACCCAGACGTGATACTCTCGATCAGGTAAGACATGTTTGATTGACTACCTGGTCGGCAGTATTATTAGGAAGAAGTTATCCCATTTTGACGGGATATTTATCCTTGTCTTCGTTTGAGAAGGCCAAGAAGGTTATACCCGACATGATACTCTCGATTAGGTAAGACATGTTTGATTGACTACCTGGTCGGCAGTATTACTAGGAAGAAGTTATCCCATTTTGACGGGATATTTATCCTTGGCTTCGTTTGAGAAGGCCAAGAAGTTTATACCCGACGTGATACTCTCGATTAGGTAAGACATGTTTGATTGACTACCTGGTCGGCAGTATTACTAGGAAGAAGTTATCCCAATACTGACGGGATATTTATCCTTGGCTTCGTTTGAGAAGGCCAAGAAGGTTATCCTTGGTTTCGTTTGAGAAAGCCAAGAGGGTTATCCTTAGTTTTGGCAGGAAAAACTAAGCAGAGTGCACTATATATATATATATTTCCTCTCTTGACTTATTTTTCTTTTCTTTTTGCCTCTTTTCTTTGCCTGTTGTAATATTTTGTTTGTTCATAATGGGGAACTCGTATCCCAAGCCTATGCCTGGTGAAACACCGTATGATTGGATGACACGATGTGGTTTAGGATATTATGCACAACCATTTGTTGAGAATTTGGCTGGCTGGGCTGAGGCCAATCCTCAGATTCCACCATACCCACGTGATGGTACTTTTGATCCTGGTTATTTAGCCTCCGCATACCGCATGATTTTTGAGGGTATAGGAGATCAACAGTGGGAGTGTTGAACCGCCACCTTACTCTAAAAAAAAAAAAAAAGGTCCCGTTGGCCTCTAATCGGCCTACCTTGCGAGATAACCATTACATTTTGTTGATATGCTAATTAAGAGTTCTCGTAACTGTCAGCTTACAGGAGCAAATTATCGATTTATTCTCCAGAATAAATTAGGCGATCAGTATGATGAAGAGAAACTAATTGAACAAGTTCCTGTGTTAAAACCTCAGAACAGATGTATTTTAACATCTTATAGACCAGATAAATCACCATATGTTGTATTTCCACGTGCATTTTGGCAGCTTCAAGCCGCTTCAAACAACTTCAAGCAGCTTCAAGCCGCTTCAAGCAACTTCAAGCAGCTTCAACTGACAACAGATGTATTTTCAAATGCTTTAACAGTCATCTGGGCCCCAATGAAAACAGTTCCTACTGATGGAGGAGGTCCTGTTGTGTGAGGAATATTTTTCAAACCAATCTCTGTCGATAAAGGTGGTTCCATGGTCTGTAGGAGTGTTGTTTACAAAACCTGTTTTCAGTTGCAGCTATATAGATAAGATAAACCATCATATGTTGTATTCCCATGTGCATTTTGGCAGTAAATAGTATAAGTGTTTTTAATAAAGCACCCAGTAAGCATATAGACAAGACCCTTAACTACACATCCTTTTGGGAGTTGAAGTGTGTAAGGGCATTAAAAGCTCCGTGTTGCATGGCCAGTAGGGGGCACTCGGATTTGAACCGGGGACCTCTTGATCTGCAGTCAAATGCTCTACCACTGAGCTATACCCCCAGTTGCAACAGCTTAAAGAAGCTTCAACTGACAACAGGTGTGTTTTAAATGGCTAGCTTTCTTAAGCAATTGATCTTGCAATTGATCTTGTCATAATCATATTCGACCAGTGGCTCATGGATCAATCAGAAAGGGTAACATGGATTCATGCTGGGGCCATTAGTTCTTGTTGTGTGAGGAATATTTTTACAATGAAAGCAATCTCTGTCAGTAAAGGTCGTTCCATGGTCTGGGGGAGTGTTGCTTTTAAAACCTGCTGTCAGTTGCACCCTATAGACAAGATAAATCACCATATGTTGTATTTCCACGTGCATTTTGGCACCAAATCTGTTGGAGAGTTTGGTGACCCAGACGTGATACTCTCGATCAGGTAAGACATGTTTGATTGACTACCTGGTCGGCAGTATTATTAGGAAGAAGTTATCCCATTTTGACGGGATATTTATCCTTGTCTTCGTTTGAGAAGGCCAAGAAGGTTATACCCGACATGATACTCTCGATTAGGTAAGACATGTTTGATTGACTACCTGGTCGGCAGTATTACTAGGAAGAAGTTATCCCATTTTGACGGGATATTTATCCTTGGCTTCGTTTGAGAAGGCCAAGAAGTTTATACCCGACGTGATACTCTCGATTAGGTAAGACATGTTTGATTGACTACCTGGTCGGCAGTATTACTAGGAAGAAGTTATCCCAATACTGACGGGATATTTATCCTTGGCTTCGTTTGAGAAGGCCAAGAAGGTTATCCTTGGTTTCGTTTGAGAAAGCCAAGAGGGTTATCCTTAGTTTTGGCAGGAAAAACTAAGCAGAGTGCACTATATATATATATATTTCCTCTCTTGACTTATTTTTCTTTTCTTTTTGCCTCTTTTCTTTGCCTGTTGTAATATTTTGTTTGTTCATAATGGGGAACTCGTATCCCAAGCCTATGCCTGGTGAAACACCGTATGATTGGATGACACGATGTGGTTTAGGATATTATGCACAACCATTTGTTGAGAATTTGGCTGGCTGGGCTGAGGCCAATCCTCAGATTCCACCATACCCACGTGCTGGTACTTTTGATCCTGGTTATTTAGCCTCCGCATACCGCATGATTTTTGAGGGTATAGGAGATCAACAGTGGGAGTGTTGAACCGCCACCTTACTCTAAAAAAAAAAAAAAAGGTCCCGTTGGCCTCTAATCGGCCTACCTTGCGAGATAACCATTACATTTTGTTGATATGCTAATTAAGAGTTCTCGTAACTGTCAGCTTACAGGAGCAAATTATCGATTTATTCTCCAGAATAAATTAGGCGATCAGTATGATGAAGAGAAACTAATTGAACAAGTTCCTGTGTTAAAACCTCAGAACAGATGTATTTTAACATCTTATAGACCAGATAAATCACCATATGTTGTATTTCCACGTGCATTTTGGCAGCTTCAAGCCGCTTCAAACAACTTCAAGCAGCTTCAAGCCGCTTCAAGCAACTTCAAGCAGCTTCAACTGACAACAGATGTATTTTCAAATGCTTTAACAGTCATCTGGGCCCCAATGAAAACAGTTCCTACTGATGGAGGAGGTCCTGTTGTGTGAGGAATATTTTTCAAACCAATCTCTGTCGATAAAGGTGGTTCCATGGTCTGTAGGAGTGTTGTTTACAAAACCTGTTTTCAGTTGCAGCTATATAGATAAGATAAACCATCATATGTTGTATTCCCATGTGCATTTTGGCAGTAAATAGTATAAGTGTTTTTAATAAAGCACCCAGTAAGCATATAGACAAGACCCTTAACTACACATCCTTTTGGGAGTTGAAGTGTGTAAGGGGATTAAAAGCTCCGTGTTGCATGGCCAGTAGGGGGCACTCGGATTTGAACCGGGGACCTCTTGATCTGCAGTCAAATGCTCTACCACTGAGCTATACCCCCAGTTGCAACAGCTTAAAGAAGCTTCAACTGACAACAGGTGTGTTTTAAATGGCTAGCTTTCTTAAGCAATTGATCTTGCAATTGATCTCGTCATAATCATATTCGACCAGTGGCTCATGGATCAATCAGAAAGGGTAACATGGATTCATGCTGGGGCCATTAGTTCTTGTTGTGTGAGGAATATTTTTACAATGAAAGCAATCTCTGTCAGTAAAGGTCGTTCCATGGTCTGGGGGAGTGTTGCTTTTAAAACCTGCTGTCAGTTGCACCCTATAGACAAGATAAATCACCATATGTTGTATTTCCACGTGCATTTTGGCACCAAATCTGTTGGAGAGTTTGGTGACCCAGACGTGATACTCTCGATCAGGTAAGACATGTTTGATTGACTACCTGGTCGGCAGTATTATTAGGAAGAAGTTATCCCATTTTGACGGGATATTTATCCTTGTCTTCGTTTGAGAAGGCCAAGAAGGTTATACCCGACATGATACTCTCGATTAGGTAAGACATGTTTGATTGACTACCTGGTCGGCAGTATTACTAGGAAGAAGTTATCCCATTTTGACGGGATATTTATCCTTGGCTTCGTTTGAGAAGGCCAAGAAGTTTATACCCGACGTGATACTCTCGATTAGGTAAGACATGTTTGATTGACTACCTGGTCGGCAGTATTACTAGGAAGAAGTTATCCCAATACTGACGGGATATTTATCCTTGGCTTCGTTTGAGAAGGCCAAGAAGGTTATCCTTGGTTTCGTTTGAGAAAGCCAAGAGGGTTATCCTTAGTTTTGGCAGGAAAAACTAAGCAGAGTGCACTATATATATATATATTTCCTCTCTTGACTTATTTTTCTTTTCTTTTTGCCTCTTTTCTTTGCCTGTTGTAATATTTTGTTTGTTCATAATGGGGAACTCGTATCCCAAGCCTATGCCTGGTGAAACACCGTATGATTGGATGACACGATGTGGATTTAGGATATTATGCACAACCATTTGTTGAGAATTTGGCTGGCTGGGCTGAGGCCAATCCTCAGATTCCACCATACCCACGTGATGGTACTTTTGATCCTGGTTATTTAGCCTCCGCATACCGCATGATTTTTGAGGGTATAGGAGATCAACAGTGGGAGTGTTGAACCGCCACCTTACTCTAAAAAAAAAAAAAAAGGTCCCGTTGGCCTCTAATCGGCCTACCTTGCGAGATAACCATTACATTTTGTTGATATGCTAATTAAGAGTTCTCGTAACTGTCAGCTTACAGGAGCAAATTATCGATTTATTCTCCAGAATAAATTAGGCGATCAGTATGATGAAGAGAAACTAATTGAACAAGTTCCTGTGTTAAAACCTCAGAACAGATGTATTTTAACATCTTATAGACCAGATAAATCACCATATGTTGTATTTCCACGTGCATTTTGGCAGCTTCAAGCCGCTTCAAACAACTTCAAGCAGCTTCAAGCCGCTTCAAGCAACTTCAAGCAGCTTCAACTGACAACAGATGTATTTTCAAATGCTTTAACAGTCATCTGGGCCCCAATGAAAACAGTTCCTACTGATGGAGGAGGTCCTGTTGTGTGAGGAATATTTTTCAAACCAATCTCTGTCGATAAAGGTGGTTCCATGGTCTGTAGGAGTGTTGTTTACAAAACCTGTTTTCAGTTGCAGCTATATAGATAAGATAAACCATCATATGTTGTATTCCCATGTGCATTTTGGCAGTAAATAGTATAAGTGTTTTTAATAAAGCACCCAGTAAGCATATAGACAAGACCCTTAACTACACATCCTTTTGGGAGTTGAAGTGTGTAAGGGGCATTAAAAGCTCCGTGTTGCATGGCCAGTAGGGGGCACTCGGATTTGAACCGGGGACCTCTTGATCTGCAGTCAAATGCTCTACCACTGAGCTATACCCCCAGTTGCAACAGCTTAAAGAAGCTTCAACTGACAACAGGTGTGTTTTAAATGGCTAGCTTTCTTAAGCAATTGATCTTGCAATTGATCTTGTCATAATCATATTCGACCAGTGGCTCATGGATCAATCAGAAAGGGTAACATGGATTCATGCTGGGGCCATTAGTTCTTGTTGTGTGAGGAATATTTTTACAATGAAAGCAATCTCTGTCAGTAAAGGTCGTTCCATGGTCTGGGGGAGTGTTGCTTTTAAAACCTGCTGTCAGTTGCACCCTATAGACAAGATAAATCACCATATGTTGTATTTCCACGTGCATTTTGGCACCAAATCTGTTGGAGAGTTTGGTGACCCAGACGTGATACTCTCGATCAGGTAAGACATGTTTGATTGACTACCTGGTCGGCAGTATTATTAGGAAGAAGTTATCCCATTTTGACGGGATATTTATCCTTGTCTTCGTTTGAGAAGGCCAAGAAGGTTATACCCGACATGATACTCTCGATTAGGTAAGACATGTTTGATTGACTACCTGGTCGGCAGTATTACTAGGAAGAAGTTATCCCATTTTGACGGGATATTTATCCTTGGCTTCGTTTGAGAAGGCCAAGAAGTTTATACCCGACGTGATACTCTCGATTAGGTAAGACATGTTTGATTGACTACCTGGTCGGCAGTATTACTAGGAAGAAGTTATCCCAATACTGACGGGATATTTATCCTTGGCTTCGTTTGAGAAGGCCAAGAAGGTTATCCTTGGTTTCGTTTGAGAAAGCCAAGAGGGTTATCCTTAGTTTTGGCAGGAAAAACTAAGCAGAGTGCACTATATATATATATATTTCCTCTCTTGACTTATTTTTCTTTTCTTTTTGCCTCTTTTCTTTGCCTGTTGTAATATTTTGTTTGTTCATAATGGGGAACTCGTATCCCAAGCCTATGCCTGGTGAAACACCGTATGATTGGATGACACGATGTGGTTTAGGATATTATGCACAACCATTTGTTGAGAATTTGGCTGGCTGGGCTGAGGCCAATCCTCAGATTCCACCATACCCACGTGATGGTACTTTTGATCCTGGTTATTTAGCCTCCGCATACCGCATGATTTTTGAGGGTATAGGAGATCAACAGTGGGAGTGTTGAACCGCCACCTTACTCTAAAAAAAAAAAAAAGGTCCCGTTGGCCTCTAATCGGCCTACCTTGCGAGATAACCATTACATTTTGTTGATATGCTAATTAAGAGTTCTCGTAACTGTCAGCTTACAGGAGCAAATTATCGATTTATTCTCCAGAATAAATTAGGCGATCAGTATGATGAAGAGAAACTAATTGAACAAGTTCCTGTGTTAAAACCTCAGAACAGATGTATTTTAACATCTTATAGACCAGATAAATCACCATATGTTGTATTTCCACGTGCATTTTGGCAGCAAGGTGGTTCTATGGTCTGTGGAAGTTTGGTTTATAAAGCCTGTTTTCAGTTGCAGCTATATAGATAAGATAAATCATCATATGTTGTATTCCCATGTGCATTTTGGCAGTAAATAGTATAAGTGTTTTTAATAAAGCAGCCAGTAAGCATATAGACAACACCCTTAACTATACATCCTTCTGGGAGTTGAAGTGTGTAAGGGGATTAAAGGCTCCATGTTGCATGGCCAGTAGGGGGCACTCGGATTTGAACCGGGGACCTCTTGATCTGCAGTCAAATGCTCTACCACTGAGCTATACCCCCAGTTGCAACATCTTAAAGAAGCTTCAACTGACAACAGGTGTGTTTTAAATGGCTAGCTTTCTTAAGCAATTGATCTTGCAATTGATCTTGTCATAATCATATTCGACCAGTGGCTCATGGATCAATCAGAAAGGGTAACATGGATTCATGCTGGGGCCATTAGTTCTTGTTGTGTGAGGAATATTTTTACAATGAAAGCAATCTCTGTCAGTAAAGGTCGTTCCATGGTCTGGGGGAGTGTTGCTTTTAAAACCTGCTGTCAGTTGCACCCTATAGACAAGATAAATCACCATATGTTGTATTTCCACGTGCATTTTGGCACCAAATCTGTTGGAGAGTTTGGTGACCCAGACGTGATACTCTCGATCAGGTAAGACATGTTTGATTGACTACCTGGTCGGCAGTATTATTAGGAAGAAGTTATCCCATTTTGACGGGATATTTATCCTTGTCTTCGTTTGAGAAGGCCAAGAAGGTTATACCCGACATGATACTCTCGATTAGGTAAGACATGTTTGATTGACTACCTGGTCGGCAGTATTACTAGGAAGAAGTTATCCCATTTTGACGGGATATTTATCCTTGGCTTCGTTTGAGAAGGCCAAGAAGTTTATACCCGACGTGATACTCTCGATTAGGTAAGACATGTTTGATTGACTACCTGGTCGGCAGTATTACTAGGAAGAAGTTATCCCAATACTGACGGGATATTTATCCTTGGCTTCGTTTGAGAAGGCCAAGAAGGTTATCCTTGGTTTCGTTTGAGAAAGCCAAGAGGGTTATCCTTAGTTTTGGCAGGAAAAACTAAGCAGAGTGCACTATATATATATATATTTCCTCTCTTGACTTATTTTTCTTTTCTTTTTGCCTCTTTTCTTTGCCTGTTGTAATATTTTGTTTGTTCATAATGGGGAACTCGTATCCCAAGCCTATGCCTGGTGAAACACCGTATGATTGGATGACACGATGTGGTTTAGGATATTATGCACAACCATTTGTTGAGAATTTGGCTGGCTGGGCTGAGGCCAATCCTCAGATTCCACCATACCCACGTGCTGGTACTTTTGATCCTGGTTATTTAGCCTCCGCATACCGCATGATTTTTGAGGGTATAGGAGATCAACAGTGGGAGTGTTGAACCGCCACCTTACTCTAAAAAAAAAAAAAAAGGTCCCGTTGGCCTCTAATCGGCCTACCTTGCGAGATAACCATTACATTTTGTTGATATGCTAATTAAGAGTTCTCGTAACTGTCAGCTTACAGGAGCAAATTATCGATTTATTCTCCAGAATAAATTAGGCGATCAGTATGATGAAGAGAAACTAATTGAACAAGTTCCTGTGTTAAAACCTCAGAACAGATGTATTTTAACATCTTATAGACCAGATAAATCACCATATGTTGTATTTCCACGTGCATTTTGGCAGCTTCAAGCCGCTTCAAACAACTTCAAGCAGCTTCAAGCCGCTTCAAGCAACTTCAAGCAGCTTCAACTGACAACAGATGTATTTTCAAATGCTTTAACAGTCATCTGGGCCCCAATGAAAACAGTTCCTACTGATGGAGGAGGTCCTGTTGTGTGAGGAATATTTTTCAAACCAATCTCTGTCGATAAAGGTGGTTCCATGGTCTGTAGGAGTGTTGTTTACAAAACCTGTTTTCAGTTGCAGCTATATAGATAAGATAAACCATCATATGTTGTATTCCCATGTGCATTTTGGCAGTAAATAGTATAAGTGTTTTTAATAAAGCACCCAGTAAGCATATAGACAAGACCCTTAACTACACATCCTTTTGGGAGTTGAAGTGTGTAAGGGGATTAAAAGCTCCATGTTGCATGGCCAGTAGGGGGCACTCGGATTTGAACCGGGGACCTCTTGATCTGCAGTCAAATGCTCTACCACTGAGCTATACCCCCAGTTGCAACATCTTAAAGAAGCTTCAACTGACAACAGCTGTGTTTTAAATGGCTAGCTTTCTTAAGCAATTGATCTTGCAATTGATCTTGTCATAATCATATTCGACCAGTGGCTCATGGATCAATCAGAAAGGGTAACATGGATTCATGCTGGGGCCATTAGTTCTTGTTGTGTGAGGAATATTTTTACAATGAAAGCAATCTCTGTCAGTAAAGGTCGTTCCATGGTCTGGGGGAGTGTTGCTTTTAAAACCTGCTGTCAGTTGCACCCTATAGACAAGATAAATCACCATATGTTGTATTTCCACGTGCATTTTGGCACCAAATCTGTTGGAGAGTTTGGTGACCCAGACGTGATACTCTCGATCAGGTAAGACATGTTTGATTGACTACCTGGTCGGCAGGATTATTAGGAAGAAGTTATCCCATTTTGACGGGATATTTATCCTTGTCTTCGTTTGAGAAGGCCAAGAAGGTTATACCCGACATGATACTCTCGATTAGGTAAGACATGTTTGATTGACTACCTGGTCGGCAGTATTACTAGGAAGAAGTTATCCCATTTTGACGGGATATTTATCCTTGGCTTCGTTTGAGAAGGCCAAGAAGTTTATACCCGACGTGATACTCTCGATTAGGTAAGACATGTTTGATTGACTACCTGGTCGGCAGTATTACTAGGAAGAAGTTATCCCAATACTGACGGGATATTTATCCTTGGCTTCGTTTGAGAAGGCCAAGAAGGTTATCCTTGGTTTCGTTTGAGAAAGCCAAGAGGGTTATCCTTAGTTTTGGCAGGAAAAACTAAGCAGAGTGCACTATATATATATATATTTCCTCTCTTGACTTATTTTTCTTTTCTTTTTGCCTCTTTTCTTTGCCTGTTGTAATATTTTGTTTGTTCATAATGGGGAACTCGTATCCCAAGCCTATGCCTGGTGAAACACCGTATGATTGGATGACACGATGTGGTTTAGGATATTATGCACAACCATTTGTTGAGAATTTGGCTGGCTGGGCTGAGGCCAATCCTCAGATTCCACCATACCCACGTGATGGTACTTTTGATCCTGGTTATTTAGCCTCCGCATACCGCATGATTTTTGAGGGTATAGGAGATCAACAGTGGGAGTGTTGAACCGCCACCTTACTCTAAAAAAAAAAAAAAAGGTCCCGTTGGCCTCTAATCGGCCTACCTTGCGAGATAACCATTACATTTTGTTGATATGCTAATTAAGAGTTCTCGTAACTGTCAGCTTACAGGAGCAAATTATCGATTTATTCTCCAGAATAAATTAGGCGATCAGTATGATGAAGAGAAACTAATTGAACAAGTTCCTGTGTTAAAACCTCAGAACAGATGTATTTTAACATCTTATAGACCAGATAAATCACCATATGTTGTATTTCCACGTGCATTTTGGCAGCTTCAAGCCGCTTCAAACAACTTCAAGCAGCTTCAAGCCGCTTCAAGCAACTTCAAGCAGCTTCAACTGACAACAGATGTATTTTCAAATGCTTTAACAGTCATCTGGGCCCCAATGAAAACAGTTCCTACTGATGGAGGAGGTCCTGTTGTGTGAGGAATATTTTTCAAACCAATCTCTGTCGATAAAGGTGGTTCCATGGTCTGTAGGAGTGTTGTTTACAAAACCTGTTTTCAGTTGCAGCTATATAGATAAGATAAACCATCATATGTTGTATTCCCATGTGCATTTTGGCAGTAAATAGTATAAGTGTTTTTAATAAAGCACCCAGTAAGCATATAGACAAGACCCTTAACTACACATCCTTTTGGGAGTTGAAGTGTGTAAGGGGATTAAAAGCTCCATGTTGCATGGCCAGTAGGGGGCACTCGGATTTGAACCGGGGACCTCTTGATCTGCAGTCAAATGCTCTACCACTGAGCTATACCCCCAGTCGCAACATCTTAAAGAAGCTTCAACTGACAACAGCTGTGTTTTAAATGGCTAGCTTTCTTAAGCAATTGATCTTGCAATTGATCTTGTCATAATCATATTCGACCAGTGGCTCATGGATCAATCAGAAAGGGTAACATGGATTCATGCTGGGGCCATTAGTTCTTGTTGTGTGAGGAATATTTTTACAATGAAAGCAATCTCTGTCAGTAAAGGTCGTTCCATGGTCTGGGGGAGTGTTGCTTTTAAAACCTGCTGTCAGTTGCACCCTATAGACAAGATAAATCACCATATGTTGTATTTCCACGTGCATTTTGGCACCAAATCTGTTGGAGAGTTTGGTGACCCAGACGTGATACTCTCGATCAGGTAAGACATGTTTGATTGACTACCTGGTCGGCAGTATTATTAGGAAGAAGTTATCCCATTTTGACGGGATATTTATCCTTGTCTTCGTTTGAGAAGGCCAAGAAGGTTATACCCGACATGATACTCTCGATTAGGTAAGACATGTTTGATTGACTACCTGGTCGGCAGTATTACTAGGAAGAAGTTATCCCATTTTGACGGGATATTTATCCTTGGCTTCGTTTGAGAAGGCCAAGAAGTTTATACCCGACGTGATACTCTCGATTAGGTAAGACATGTTTGATTGACTACCTGGTCGGCAGTATTACTAGGAAGAAGTTATCCCAATACTGACGGGATATTTATCCTTGGCTTCGTTTGAGAAGGCCAAGAAGGTTATCCTTGGTTTCGTTTGAGAAAGCCAAGAGGGTTATCCTTAGTTTTGGCAGGAAAAACTAAGCAGAGTGCACTATATATATATATATTTCCTCTCTTGACTTATTTTTCTTTTCTTTTTGCCTCTTTTCTTTGCCTGTTGTAATATTTTGTTTGTTCATAATGGGGAACTCGTATCCCAAGCCTATGCCTGGTGAAACACCGTATGATTGGATGACACGATGTGGTTTAGGATATTATGCACAACCATTTGTTGAGAATTTGGCTGGCTGGGCTGAGGCCAATCCTCAGATTCCACCATACCCACGTGATGGTACTTTTGATCCTGGTTATTTAGCCTCCGCATACCGCATGATTTTTGAGGGTATAGGAGATCAACAGTGGGAGTGTTGAACCGCCACCTTACTCTAAAAAAAAAAAAAAAGGTCCCGTTGGCCTCTAATCGGCCTACCTTGCGAGATAACCATTACATTTTGTTGATATGCTAATTAAGAGTTCTCGTAACTGTCAGCTTACAGGAGCAAATTATCGATTTATTCTCCAGAATAAATTAGGCGATCAGTATGATGAAGAGAAACTAATTGAACAAGTTCCTGTGTTAAAACCTCAGAACAGATGTATTTTAACATCTTATAGACCAGATAAATCACCATATGTTGTATTTCCACGTGCATTTTGGCAGCAAGGTGGTTCTATGGTCTGTGGAAGTTTGGTTTATAAAGCCTGTTTTCAGTTGCAGCTATATAGATAAGATAAATCATCATATGTTGTATTCCCATGTGCATTTTGGCAGTAAATAGTATAAGTGTTTTTAATAAAGCAGCCAGTAAGCATATAGACAAGACCCTTAACTATACATCCTTCTGGGAGTTGAAGTGTGTAAGGGGATTAAATGCTCCATGTTGCATGGCCAGTAGGGGGCACTCGGATTTGAACCGGGGACCTCTTGATCTGCAGTCAAATGCTCTACCACTGAGCTATACCCCCAGTTGCAACATCTTAAAGAAGCTTCAACTGACAACAGGTGTGTTTTAAATGGCTAGCTTTCTTAAGCAATTGATCTTGCAATTGATCTTGTCATAATCATATTCGACCAGTGGCTCATGGATCAATCAGAAAGGGTAACATGGATTCATGCTGGGGCCATTAGTTCTTGTTGTGTGAGGAATATTTTTACAATGAAAGCAATCTCTGTCAGTAAAGGTCGTTCCATGGTCTGGGGGAGTGTTGCTTTTAAAACCTGCTGTCAGTTGCACCCTATAGACAAGATAAATCACCATATGTTGTATTTCCACGTGCATTTTGGCACCAAATCTGTTGGAGAGTTTGGTGACCCAGACGTGATACTCTCGATCAGGTAAGACATGTTTGATTGACTACCTGGTCGGCAGTATTATTAGGAAGAAGTTATCCCATTTTGACGGGATATTTATCCTTGTCTTCGTTTGAGAAGGCCAAGAAGGTTATACCCGACATGATACTCTCGATTAGGTAAGACATGTTTGATTGACTACCTGGTCGGCAGTATTACTAGGAAGAAGTTATCCCATTTTGACGGGATATTTATCCTTGGCTTCGTTTGAGAAGGCCAAGAAGTTTATACCCGACGTGATACTCTCGATTAGGTAAGACATGTTTGATTGACTACCTGGTCGGCAGTATTACTAGGAAGAAGTTATCCCAATACTGACGGGATATTTATCCTTGGCTTCGTTTGAGAAGGCCAAGAAGGTTATCCTTGGTTTCGTTTGAGAAAGCCAAGAGGGTTATCCTTAGTTTTGGCAGGAAAAACTAAGCAGAGTGCACTATATATATATATATTTCCTCTCTTGACTTATTTTTCTTTTCTTTTTGCCTCTTTTCTTTGCCTGTTGTAATATTTTGTTTGTTCATAATGGGGAACTCGTATCCCAAGCCTATGCCTGGTGAAACACCGTATGATTGGATGACACGATGTGGTTTAGGATATTATGCACAACCATTTGTTGAGAATTTGGCTGGCTGGGCTGAGGCCAATCCTCAGATTCCACCATACCCACGTGCTGGTACTTTTGATCCTGGTTATTTAGCCTCCGCATACCGCATGATTTTTGAGGGTATAGGAGATCAACAGTGGGAGTGTTGAACCGCCACCTTACTCTAAAAAAAAAAAAAAAGGTCCCGTTGGCCTCTAATCGGCCTACCTTGCGAGATAACCATTACATTTTGTTGATATGCTAATTAAGAGTTCTCGTAACTGTCAGCTTACAGGAGCAAATTATCGATTTATTCTCCAGAATAAATTAGGCGATCAGTATGATGAAGAGAAACTAATTGAACAAGTTCCTGTGTTAAAACCTCAGAACAGATGTATTTTAACATCTTATAGACCAGATAAATCACCATATGTTGTATTTCCACGTGCATTTTGGCAGCTTCAAGCCGCTTCAAACAACTTCAAGCAGCTTCAAGCCGCTTCAAGCAACTTCAAGCAGCTTCAACTGACAACAGATGTATTTTCAAATGCTTTAACAGTCATCTGGGCCCCAATGAAAACAGTTCCTACTGATGGAGGAGGTCCTGTTGTGTGAGGAATATTTTTCAAACCAATCTCTGTCGATAAAGGTGGTTCCATGGTCTGTAGGAGTGTTGTTTACAAAACCTGTTTTCAGTTGCAGCTATATAGATAAGATAAACCATCATATGTTGTATTCCCATGTGCATTTTGGCAGTAAATAGTATAAGTGTTTTTAATAAAGCACCCAGTAAGCATATAGACAAGACCCTTAACTACACATCCTTTTGGGAGTTGAAGTGTGTAAGGGGATTAAAAGCTCCGTGTTGCATGGCCAGTAGGGGGCACTCGGATTTGAACCGGGGACCTCTTGATCTGCAGTCAAATGCTCTACCACTGAGCTATACCCCCAGTTGCAACAGCTTAAAGAAGCTTCAACTGACAACAGGTGTGTTTTAAATGGCTAGCTTTCTTAAGCAATTGATCTTGCAATTGATCTTGTCATAATCATATTCGACCAGTGGCTCATGGATCAATCAGAAAGGGTAACATGGATTCATGCTGGGGCCATTAGTTCTTGTTGTGTGAGGAATATTTTTACAATGAAAGCAATCTCTGTCAGTAAAGGTCGTTCCATGGTCTGGGGGAGTGTTGCTTTTAAAACCTGCTGTCAGTTGCACCCTATAGACAAGATAAATCACCATATGTTGTATTTCCACGTGCATTTTGGCACCAAATCTGTTGGAGAGTTTGGTGACCCAGACGTGATACTCTCGATCAGGTAAGACATGTTTGATTGACTACCTGGTCGGCAGTATTATTAGGAAGAAGTTATCCCATTTTGACGGGATATTTATCCTTGTCTTCGTTTGAGAAGGCCAAGAAGGTTATACCCGACATGATACTCTCGATTAGGTAAGACATGTTTGATTGACTACCTGGTCGGCAGTATTACTAGGAAGAAGTTATCCCATTTTGACGGGATATTTATCCTTGGCTTCGTTTGAGAAGGCCAAGAAGTTTATACCCGACGTGATACTCTCGATTAGGTAAGACATGTTTGATTGACTACCTGGTCGGCAGTATTACTAGGAAGAAGTTATCCCAATACTGACGGGATATTTATCCTTGGCTTCGTTTGAGAAGGCCAAGAAGGTTATCCTTGGTTTCGTTTGAGAAAGCCAAGAGGGTTATCCTTAGTTTTGGCAGGAAAAACTAAGCAGAGTGCACTATATATATATATATATTTCCTCTCTTGACTTATTTTTCTTTTCTTTTTGCCTCTTTTCTTTGCCTGTTGTAATATTTTGTTTGTTCATAATGGGGAACTCGTATCCCAAGCCTATGCCTGGTGAAACACCGTATGATTGGATGACACGATGTGGTTTAGGATATTATGCACAACCATTTGTTGAGAATTTGGCTGGCTGGGCTGAGGCCAATCCTCAGATTCCACCATACCCACGTGATGGTACTTTTGATCCTGGTTATTTAGCCTCCGCATACCGCATGATTTTTGAGGGTATAGGAGATCAACAGTGGGAGTGTTGAACCGCCACCTTACTCTAAAAAAAAAAAAAAAGGTCCCGTTGGCCTCTAATCGGCCTACCTTGCGAGATAACCATTACATTTTGTTGATATGCTAATTAAGAGTTCTCGTAACTGTCAGCTTACAGGAGCAAATTATCGATTTATTCTCCAGAATAAATTAGGCGATCAGTATGATGAAGAGAAACTAATTGAACAAGTTCCTGTGTTAAAACCTCAGAACAGATGTATTTTAACATCTTATAGACCAGATAAATCACCATATGTTGTATTTCCACGTGCATTTTGGCAGCTTCAAGCCGCTTCAAACAACTTCAAGCAGCTTCAAGCCGCTTCAAGCAACTTCAAGCAGCTTCAACTGACAACAGATGTATTTTCAAATGCTTTAACAGTCATCTGGGCCCCAATGAAAACAGTTCCTACTGATGGAGGAGGTCCTGTTGTGTGAGGAATATTTTTCAAACCAATCTCTGTCGATAAAGGTGGTTCCATGGTCTGTAGGAGTGTTGTTTACAAAACCTGTTTTCAGTTGCAGCTATATAGATAAGATAAACCATCATATGTTGTATTCCCATGTGCATTTTGGCAGTAAATAGTATAAGTGTTTTTAATAAAGCACCCAGTAAGCATATAGACAAGACCCTTAACTACACATCCTTTTGGGAGTTGAAGTGTGTAAGGGGATTAAAAGCTCCATGTTGCATGGCCAGTAGGGGGCACTCGGATTTGAACCGGGGACCTCTTGATCTGCAGTCAAATGCTCTACCACTGAGCTATACCCCCAGTTGCAACATCTTAAAGAAGCTTCAACTGACAACAGGTGTGTTTTAAATGGCTAGCTTTCTTAAGCAATTGATCTTGCAATTGATCTTGTCATAATCATATTCGACCAGTGGCTCATGGATCAATCAGAAAGGGTAACATGGATTCATGCTGGGGCCATTAGTTCTTGTTGTGTGAGGAATATTTTTACAATGAAAGCAATCTCTGTCAGTAAAGGTCGTTCCATGGTCTGGGGGAGTGTTGCTTTTAAAACCTGCTGTCAGTTGCACCCTATAGACAAGATAAATCACCATATGTTGTATTTCCACGTGCATTTTGGCACCAAATCTGTTGGAGAGTTTGGTGACCCAGACGTGATACTCTCGATCAGGTAAGACATGTTTGATTGACTACCTGGTCGGCAGTATTATTAGGAAGAAGTTATCCCATTTTGACGGGATATTTATCCTTGTCTTCGTTTGAGAAGGCCAAGAAGGTTATACCCGACATGATACTCTCGATTAGGTAAGACATGTTTGATTGACTACCTGGTCGGCAGTATTACTAGGAAGAAGTTATCCCATTTTGACGGGATATTTATCCTTGGCTTCGTTTGAGAAGGCCAAGAAGTTTATACCCGACGTGATACTCTCGATTAGGTAAGACATGTTTGATTGACTACCTGGTCGGCAGTATTACTAGGAAGAAGTTATCCCAATACTGACGGGATATTTATCCTTGGCTTCGTTTGAGAAGGCCAAGAAGGTTATCCTTGGTTTCGTTTGAGAAAGCCAAGAGGGTTATCCTTAGTTTTGGCAGGAAAAACTAAGCAGAGTGCACTATATATATATATATTTCCTCTCTTGACTTATTTTTCTTTTCTTTTTGCCTCTTTTCTTTGCCTGTTGTAATATTTTGTTTGTTCATAATGGGGAACTCGTATCCCAAGCCTATGCCTGGTGAAACACCGTATGATTGGATGACACGATGTGGTTTAGGATATTATGCACAACCATTTGTTGAGAATTTGGCTGGCTGGGCTGAGGCCAATCCTCAGATTCCACCATACCCACGTGCTGGTACTTTTGATCCTGGTTATTTAGCCTCCGCATACCGCATGATTTTTGAGGGTATAGGAGATCAACAGTGGGAGTGTTGAACCGCCACCTTACTCTAAAAAAAAAAAAAAGGTCCCGTTGGCCTCTAATCGGCCTACCTTGCGAGATAACCATTACATTTTGTTGATATGCTAATTAAGAGTTCTCGTAACTGTCAGCTTACAGGAGCAAATTATCGATTTATTCTCCAGAATAAATTAGGCGATCAGTATGATGAAGAGAAACTAATTGAACAAGTTCCTGTGTTAAAACCTCAGAACAGATGTATTTTAACATCTTATAGACCAGATAAATCACCATATGTTGTATTTCCATGTGCATTTTGGCAGCTTCAAGCCGCTTCAAACAACTTCAAGCAGCTTCAAGCCGCTTCAAGCAACTTCAAGCAGCTTCAACTGACAACAGATGTATTTTCAAATGCTTTAACAGTCATCTGGGCCCCAATGAAAACAGTTCCTACTGATGGAGGAGGTCCTGTTGTGTGAGGAATATTTTTCAAACCAATCTCTGTCGATAAAGGTGGTTCCATGGTCTGTAGGAGTGTTGTTTACAAAACCTGTTTTCAGTTGCAGCTATATAGATAAGATAAACAATCATATGTTGTATTCCCATGTGCATTTTGGCAGTAAATAGTATAAGTGTTTTTAATAAAGCACCCAGTAAGCATATAGACAAGACCCTTAACTACACATCCTTTTGGGAGTTGAAGTGTGTAAGGGCATTAAAAGCTCCGTGTTGCATGGCCAGTAGGGGGCACTCGGATTTGAACCGGGGACCTCTTGATCTGCAGTCAAATGCTCTACCACTGAGCTATACCCCCAGTTGCAACAGCTTAAAGAAGCTTCAACTGACAACAGGTGTGTTTTAAATGGCTAGCTTTCTTAAGCAATTGATCTTGCAATTGATCTTGTCATAATCATATTCGACCAGTGGCTCATGGATCAATCAGAAAGGGTAACATGGATTCATGCTGGGGCCATTAGTTCTTGTTGTGTGAGGAATATTTTTACAATGAAAGCAATCTCTGTCAGTAAAGGTCGTTCCATGGTCTGGGGGAGTGTTGCTTTTAAAACCTGCTGTCAGTTGCACCCTATAGACAAGATAAATCACCATATGTTGTATTTCCACGTGCATTTTGGCACCAAATCTGTTGGAGAGTTTGGTGACCCAGACGTGATACTCTCGATCAGGTAAGACATGTTTGATTGACTACCTGGTCGGCAGTATTATTAGGAAGAAGTTATCCCATTTTGACGGGATATTTATCTTTGTCTTCGTTTGAGAAGGCCAAGAAGGTTATACCCGACATGATACTCTCGATTAGGTAAGACATGTTTGATTGACTACCTGGTCGGCAGTATTACTAGGAAGAAGTTATCCCATTTTGACGGGATATTTATCCTTGGCTTCGTTTGAGAAGGCCAAGAAGTTTATACCCGACGTGATACTCTCGATTAGGTAAGACATGTTTGATTGACTACCTGGTCGGCAGTATTACTAGGAAGAAGTTATCCCAATACTGACGGGATATTTATCCTTGGCTTCGTTTGAGAAGGCCAAGAAGGTTATCCTTGGTTTCGTTTGAGAAAGCCAAGAGGGTTATCCTTAGTTTTGGCAGGAAAAACTAAGCAGAGTGCACTATATATATATATATTTCCTCTCTTGACTTATTTTTCTTTTCTTTTTGCCTCTTTTCTTTGCCTGTTGTAATATTTTGTTTGTTCATAATGGGGAACTCGTATCCCAAGCCTATGCCTGGTGAAACACCGTATGATTGGATGACACGATGTGGTTTAGGATATTATGCACAACCATTTGTTGAGAATTTGGCTGGCTGGGCTGAGGCCAATCCTCAGATTCCACCATACCCACGTGATGGTACTTTTGATCCTGGTTATTTAGCCTCCGCATACCGCATGATTTTTGAGGGTATAGGAGATCAACAGTGGGAGTGTTGAACCGCCACCTTACTCTAAAAAAAAAAAAAAGGTCCCGTTGGCCTCTAATCGGCCTACCTTGCGAGATAACCATTACATTTTGTTGATATGCTAATTAAGAGTTCTCGTAACTGTCAGCTTACAGGAGCAAATTATCGATTTATTCTCCAGAATAAATTAGGCGATCAGTATGATGAAGAGAAACTAATTGAACAAGTTCCTGTGTTAAAACCTCAGAACAGATGTATTTTAACATCTTATAGACCAGATAAATCACCATATGTTGTATTTCCACGTGCATTTTGGCAGCTTCAAGCCGCTTCAAACAACTTCAAGCAGCTTCAAGCCGCTTCAAGCAACTTCAAGCAGCTTCAACTGACAACAGATGTATTTTCAAATGCTTTAACAGTCATCTGGGCCCCAATGAAAACAGTTCCTACTGATGGAGGAGGTCCTGTTGTGTGAGGAATATTTTTCAAACCAATCTCTGTCGATAAAGGTGGTTCCATGGTCTGTAGGAGTGTTGTTTACAAAACCTGTTTTCAGTTGCAGCTATATAGATAAGATAAACCATCATATGTTGTATTCCCATGTGCATTTTGGCAGTAAATAGTATAAGTGTTTTTAATAAAGCACCCAGTAAGCATATAGACAAGACCCTTAACTACACATCCTTTTGGGAGTTGAAGTGTGTAAGGGGATTAAAAGCTCCGTGTTGCATGGCCAGTAGGGGGCACTCGGATTTGAACCGGGGACCTCTTGATCTGCAGTCAAATGCTCTACCACTGAGCTATACCCCCAGTTGCAACAGCTTAAAGAAGCTTCAACTGACAACAGGTGTGTTTTAAATGGCTAGCTTTCTTAAGCAATTGATCTTGCAATTGATCTTGTCATAATCATATTCGACCAGTGGCTCATGGATCAATCAGAAAGGGTAACATGGATTCATGCTGGGGCCATTAGTTCTTGTTGTGTGAGGAATATTTTTACAATGAAAGCAATCTCTGTCAGTAAAGGTCGTTCCATGGTCTGGGGGAGTGTTGCTTTTAAAACCTGCTGTCAGTTGCACCCTATAGACAAGATAAATCACCATATGTTGTATTTCCACGTGCATTTTGGCACCAAATCTGTTGGAGAGTTTGGTGACCCAGACGTGATACTCTCGATCAGGTAAGACATGTTTGATTGACTACCTGGTCGGCAGTATTATTAGGAAGAAGTTATCCCATTTTGACGGGATATTTATCTTTGTCTTCGTTTGAGAAGGCCAAGAAGGTTATACCCGACATGATACTCTCGATTAGGTAAGACATGTTTGATTGACTACCTGGTCGGCAGTATTACTAGGAAGAAGTTATCCCATTTTGACGGGATATTTATCCTTGGCTTCGTTTGAGAAGGCCAAGAAGTTTATACCCGACGTGATACTCTCGATTAGGTAAGACATGTTTGATTGACTACCTGGTCGGCAGTATTACTAGGAAGAAGTTATCCCAATACTGACGGGATATTTATCCTTGGCTTCGTTTGAGAAGGCCAAGAAGGTTATCCTTGGTTTCGTTTGAGAAAGCCAAGAGGGTTATCCTTAGTTTTGGCAGGAAAAACTAAGCAGAGTGCACTATATATATATATATATTTCCTCTCTTGACTTATTTTTCTTTTCTTTTTGCCTCTTTTCTTTGCCTGTTGTAATATTTTGTTTGTTCATAATGGGGAACTCGTATCCCAAGCCTATGCCTGGTGAAACACCGTATGATTGGATGACACGATGTGGTTTAGGATATTATGCACAACCATTTGTTGAGAATTTGGCTGGCTGGGCTGAGGCCAATCCTCAGATTCCACCATACCCACGTGATGGTACTTTTGATCCTGGTTATTTAGCCTCCGCATACCGCATGATTTTTGAGGGTATAGGAGATCAACAGTGGGAGTGTTGAACCGCCACCTTACTCTAAAAAAAAAAAAAGGTCCCGTTGGCCTCTAATCGGCCTACCTTGCGAGATAACCATTACATTTTGTTGATATGCTAATTAAGAGTTCTCGTAACTGTCAGCTTACAGGAGCAAATTATCGATTTATTCTCCAGAATAAATTAGGCGATCAGTATGATGAAGAGAAACTAATTGAACAAGTTCCTGTGTTAAAACCTCAGAACAGATGTATTTTAACATCTTATAGACCAGATAAATCACCATATGTTGTATTTCCACGTGCATTTTGGCAGCAAGGTGGTTCTATGGTCTGTGGAAGTTTGGTTTATAAAGCCTGTTTTCAGTTGCAGCTATATAGATAAGATAAATCATCATATGTTGTATTCCCATGTGCATTTTGGCAGTAAATAGTATAAGTGTTTTTAATAAAGCAGCCAGTAAGCATATAGACAACACCCTTAACTATACATCCTTCTGGGAGTTGAAGTGTGTAAGGGGATTAAAGGCTCCATGTTGCATGGCCAGTAGGGGGCACTCGGATTTGAACCGGGGACCTCTTGATCTGCAGTCAAATGCTCTACCACTGAGCTATACCCCCAGTTGCAACATCTTAAAGAAGCTTCAACTGACAACAGGTGTGTTTTAAATGGCTAGCTTTCTTAAGCAATTGATCTTGCAATTGATCTTGTCATAATCATATTCGACCAGTGGCTCATGGATCAATCAGAAAGGGTAACATGGATTCATGCTGGGGCCATTAGTTCTTGTTGTGTGAGGAATATTTTTACAATGAAAGCAATCTCTGTCAGTAAAGGTCGTTCCATGGTCTGGGGGAGTGTTGCTTTTAAAACCTGCTGTCAGTTGCACCCTATAGACAAGATAAATCACCATATGTTGTATTTCCACGTGCATTTTGGCACCAAATCTGTTGGAGAGTTTGGTGACCCAGACGTGATACTCTCGATCAGGTAAGACATGTTTGATTGACTACCTGGTCGGCAGTATTATTAGGAAGAAGTTATCCCATTTTGACGGGATATTTATCCTTGTCTTCGTTTGAGAAGGCCAAGAAGGTTATACCCGACATGATACTCTCGATTAGGTAAGACATGTTTGATTGACTACCTGGTCGGCAGTATTACTAGGAAGAAGTTATCCCATTTTGACGGGATATTTATCCTTGGCTTCGTTTGAGAAGGCCAAGAAGTTTATACCCGACGTGATACTCTCGATTAGGTAAGACATGTTTGATTGACTACCTGGTCGGCAGTATTACTAGGAAGAAGTTATCCCAATACTGACGGGATATTTATCCTTGGCTTCGTTTGAGAAGGCCAAGAAGGTTATCCTTGGTTTCGTTTGAGAAAGCCAAGAGGGTTATCCTTAGTTTTGGCAGGAAAAACTAAGCAGAGTGCACTATATATATATATATTTCCTCTCTTGACTTATTTTTCTTTTCTTTTTGCCTCTTTTCTTTGCCTGTTGTAATATTTTGTTTGTTCATAATGGGGAACTCGTATCCCAAGCCTATGCCTGGTGAAACACCGTATGATTGGATGACACGATGTGGTTTAGGATATTATGCACAACCATTTGTTGAGAATTTGGCTGGCTGGGCTGAGGCCAATCCTCAGATTCCACCATACCCACGTGATGGTACTTTTGATCCTGGTTATTTAGCCTCCGCATACCGCATGATTTTTGAGGGTATAGGAGATCAACAGTGGGAGTGTTGAACCGCCACCTTACTCTAAAAAAAAAAAAAAGGTCCCGTTGGCCTCTAATCGGCCTACCTTGCGAGATAACCATTACATTTTGTTGATATGCTAATTAAGAGTTCTCGTAACTGTCAGCTTACAGGAGCAAATTATCGATTTATTCTCCAGAATAAATTAGGCGATCAGTATGATGAAGAGAAACTAATTGAACAAGTTCCTGTGTTAAAACCTCAGAACAGATGTATTTTAACATCTTATAGACCAGATAAATCACCATATGTTGTATTTCCACGTGCATTTTGGCAGCTTCAAGCCGCTTCAAACAACTTCAAGCAGCTTCAAGCCGCTTCAAGCAACTTCAAGCAGCTTCAACTGACAACAGATGTATTTTCAAATGCTTTAACAGTCATCTGGGCCCCAATGAAAACAGTTCCTACTGATGGAGGAGGTCCTGTTGTGTGAGGAATATTTTTCAAACCAATCTCTGTCGATAAAGGTGGTTCCATGGTCTGTAGGAGTGTTGTTTACAAAACCTGTTTTCAGTTGCAGCTATATAGATAAGATAAACCATCATATGTTGTATTCCCATGTGCATTTTGGCAGTAAATAGTATAAGTGTTTTTAATAAAGCACCCAGTAAGCATATAGACAAGACCCTTAACTACACATCCTTTTGGGAGTTGAAGTGTGTAAGGGCATTAAAAGCTCTGTGTTGCATGGCCAGTAGGGGGCACTCGGATTTGAACCGGGGACCTCTTGATCTGCAGTCAAATGCTCTACCACTGAGCTATACCCCCAGTTGCAACATCTTAAAGAAGCTTCAACTGACAACAGGTGTGTTTTAAATGGCTAGCTTTCTTAAGCAATTGATCTTGCAATTGATCTTGTCATAATCATATTCGACCAGTGGCTCATGGATCAATCAGAAAGGGTAACATGGATTCATGCTGGGGCCATTAGTTCTTGTTGTGTGAGGAATATTTTTACAATGAAAGCAATCTCTGTCAGTAAAGGTCGTTCCATGGTCTGGGGGAGTGTTGCTTTTAAAACCTGCTGTCAGTTGCACCCTATAGACAAGATAAATCACCATATGTTTTATTTCCACGTGCATTTTGGCACCAAATCTGTTGGAGAGTTTGGTGACCCAGACGTGATACTCTCGATCAGGTAAGACATGTTTGATTGACTACCTGGTCGGCAGTATTATTAGGAAGAAGTTATCCCATTTTGACGGGATATTTATCCTTGTCTTCGTTTGAGAAGGCCAAGAAGGTTATACCCGACATGATACTCTCGATTAGGTAAGACATGTTTGATTGACTACCTGGTCGGCAGTATTACTAGGAAGAAATTATCCCAATACTGACGGGATATTTATCCTTGGCTTCGTTTGAGAAGGCCAAGAAGGTTATCCTTGGTTTCGTTTGAGAAAGCCAAGAGGGTTATCCTTAGTTTTGGCAGGAAAAACTAAGCAGAGTGCACTATATATATATATATATATTTCCTCTCTTGACTTATTTTTCTTTTCTTTTTGCCTCTTTTCTTTGCCTGTTGTAATATTTTGTTTGTTCATAATGGGGAACTCGTATCCCAAGCCTATGCCTGGTGAAACACCGTATGATTGGATGACACGATGTGGTTTAGGATATTATGCACAACCATTTGTTGAGAATTTGGCTGGCTGGGCTGAGGCCAATCCTCAGATTCCACCATACCCACGTGATGGTACTTTTGATCCTGGTTATTTAGCCTCCGCATACCGCATGATTTTTGAGGGTATAGGAGATCAACAGTGGGAGTGTTGAACCGCCACCTTACTCTAAAAAAAAAAAAAAAGGTCCCGTTGGCCTCTAATCGGCCTACCTTGCGAGATAACCATTACATTTTGTTGATATGCTAATTAAGAGTTCTCGTAACTGTCAGCTTACAGGAGCAAATTATCGATTTATTCTCCAGAATAAATTAGGCGATCAGTATGATGAAGAGAAACTAATTGAACAAGTTCCTGTGTTAAAACCTCAGAATGATGAAGTAGTAAATATAAAAAAGAGGAAGAAAAGAACTCAAACTCAAGTTGTTTCCACATATTTTTGTAAGGATAATAAAGATGCTTTAGACCAATTGCGTCGGCAGCTCACTAAATATCTGCTTAATATTAGACATGCTAATCGTGATCTTTCTCAGGTTACTAACTGTAAGCAGGAAAAGGGAGAGTCCACCTCTGTGTTTTTGACTCGATTTAGCCATGTGTGGCGACATTTAGAAGGAATGGAGCTCAACCTTAAAGCTCCTTGGCCATGATCTTATGAGTCTCCTGGAACTCTCTATAAATTGTATAAGTGTTTTTAATAAAGCGGCATATAGACAAGAACCTTAACCTTAACCACACGTACCACCTTAACCACACATACTTTTGTGAGTTGAAGTGTATAAGGGGATTAATATTGACGATTATTATTGACTGTTTTTATTCCATATTAATACTACTAACAAATATGGAAGCAAGATGAACTAAGCAGTATAAGTAATAGCAAAGGGAATTGACCCGAGACCCTGGAGCTGTGATGCGAACATGCTAACCACTAAGCCACCGATATGTTTTCAACCAACTAATCTTGAATGTCTGTTAATACCACCCATATCATAGTCTTTAACCAGCTGTGATTTCTTAATATAATGAGTTTTGTTTTTCCACAGAAATTGGAAAACGATCGAATTAGATTTCTTAACATTAACTGTAGAAACATACAGGGAGTGGCATGGATAGATTATTTTGGAAATAGCTCAAAGATTTCCTTATATCTATTAACTGGTTAGAAAAGTTAACGTCTTCTCTTCTAATAGCATTTTTAGATAAAACTATTCCTAAATATTTCACTTCGTCTTTAACCTAAATTGAAGAGATGATAGAGTCCGTTGATGAGTGAATGGGAAGTAGCTCACATTTTTTAATATTAAGGGTAAATCCTGAAGCTTTAGGGAAAATCGAGACTGAATTTAGGGCAACATCAACCATGAATTTATTCTTTAAAAGGATTGCTGTGTCGTCTGCAAATTGACTAATTTTAAATTCCTTTAGATCCCATGCAAATCGGCGTTATGATTAATGAGTAATATAAGTGATTGAGTGGCTAGAATAAACAGTTTGGGAGAAATCAGGCATCCCTGCCTAATACTGCGGAGCACTTCAAACCTAGGAGTTATACTAGGATTCAGGGATACAGAACTATATGTCAGTATAAAACATCTTAATTATTTTACAAAAATTACTCCCAAAACCTAAAAACTCTAAGATTTCAAATAAAAAAAGTATGTTCAACAGTATCAAATGCCTTGTAAAAGTCAAGAAATAAAATAAAAAACATTATTTTAAAGTGTTAGCACAAATTTCTCTCTGTTATTAGTGATAACTAACCCGCCATTTCGGCACCAGTGGTTTCTATGAGTGGTTTAGAAGAGGGCGGGGCGCATGCACACTTCGTGGAATCGATTCATCTTCCCTCGGATAGTAATGCCTGTGAACGTGATGACGTATTTTTGACAGTTGTTTCGCAGACCGTTTTCGTGTGTAAAAAAGAGGTGTTGTGAAAACAAGCGTTGTGTCTGTAAACTGTCATAGTCGTACATTGTGGAGTTGTATTTGAACAAACACACAAAATCTCGTATCTGTAAACTGTCGTGCCCGTAAATTTTGGCATCCAACTCCACAAAAAACATAATTACATACAATAGTTTTAAATTACACACAACTAAATTAAAATTTACACACAATGCTTTGAATTATGTACGATTATTATTGACAGTGTTTTTATTCCATAATTAAAGGCTCCACATTGCACAGCCAGTAGGGGGCACCCGGATTTGAACCAGGGACCTCTTGATCTGCAGTCAAATGCTCTACCACTGAGCTATACCCCCAGTTGCAACACCTTTAAGCAGCTTCAACTGACAACACATGGCTAGCTTTCTAAAGCAATTGATCTTGTCATAATGATATTCGACCAGTGGCTCATGGATCAATCAGGAAGTGTAACATGGATTCATGCTGGGGCCATAAGTTCTTGTTGTGTGAGGAATATTTTAACAATGAAAGCAATCTCTGTCAGTAAAGGTCGTTCCATGGTCTTGGGGAGTGTTGCTTTTAAAACCTGCTGTCAGTTGCAGCTTTATAGACAAGATAAATCACCATATGTTGTATTTCCACGTGCATTTTGGCAGCTTCAAGCCGCTTCAAGCAGCTTCTTGCAGCTTCAAGCCACTTCAAGCAACTTTAAGCAGCTTCAACTGACAACAGATGTATTTTCAAATGCTTTAACAGTCATCATAATATTTTTACAATGAAAGCAATGTCTGTCAGTATAGGTCATTCCATGGTCTTGGGGAGTGTTGTTTATAAAACCTGTTGTCAATTGCAGTTTTATTAAGATAAATCACCATATGTTGTATTTCCATTTTGGCAGCTTCAAGCCGCTTCTTGCAGCTTCAAGCCACTTCAAACAACTTCAAGCAGCTTCGACTGACAACAGATGTATTTTCAAATGCTTTAACAGTCATCTGGGCCCCAATGAAAACAGTTCCTACTGGTGGAGGAGGTCTTGTTGTGTGAGGAATATTTTTAAAACCAATCTCTGTCGATAAAGGTTGTTCCATGGTCTGTAGAAGTTTTGCTTATAAAGCCTATTTTCAGTTGCAGCTATGTAGATAAGATAAATCATCATATGTTGTATTCCCATGTGCATTTTGGCAGTAAATTGTATAAGTGTTTTTAATAAAGCATATAGACAAGACCCTTAACTACACGTCCTTTTGGGAGTTGAAGTGTGTAAGGGGATTAAAGGCTCCATGTTGCATGGCCAGTAGGGGGCACTCTGATTTGAACCGGGGACCTCTTGATCTGCAGTCAAATGCTCTACCACTGAGCTTTACCCCCAGTTGCAACAACTTCAAGAAGCTTCAACTGACAACAGGTGTGTTTTAAATGGCTAGCTTTGATCTTGCAATTGATCTTGTCATAATGATTTTCGACCAATGGCTCATGGATCAATCAAAAAGGGTAACATGGATTCATGCTGGGGCCATAAGCTCTTGTTGGGTGAGAAATATTTTTACAATGAAAGCAATCTCTGTCAGTAAAGGACATTCAATGGTCTGGGGGAGTGTTGCTTTTAAAACCTGTTTTCAGTTGCAGCTTTATAGACAAGATAAACAATCATATGTTGTATTTCCATGTGCATTTTGGCAGTAAATAGTATAAGTGTTTTTAATAAAGCAGTCAGTAAGCATATAGACAAGACCCTTAACTACACGTCCTTTCAGGAGTTGAAGTGTATAAGCGGATTAAAGGCTCCATGTTGCATGGCCAGTAGGGGGCACTTGGATTTGAACCGGGGACCTCTTGATCTGCAGTCAAATGCTCTACCACTGAGCTATACCCCCAGTTGCAACATCTTAAAGAAGCTTCAACTGACAACAGGTGTGTTTTAAATGGCTAGCTTTCTTAAGCAATTGATCTTGTCATAATCATATTCGACCAGTGGCTCATGGATCAATCAAAAAGGGTAACATGGATTCATGCTGGGGCCATAAGTTCTTGTTGTGTGAGGAATATTTTAACAATGAAAGCAATCTCTTTCAGGTCTGGGGGAGTGTTGTTTATCAAACCTGTTGTCAGTTGCAGCTTTATAGACAAGATAAATCACCATATGTTGTATTTCCACGTGCATTTTGGCAGCTTCAAGCCGCTTCAAGCAGCTTCTTGCATCTTCAAGCCACTTCAAGCAACTTTAAGCAGCTTCGACTGACAACAGATGTATTTTAAAATGCTTTAACAGTCATCTGGGCCCCAATGAAAACAGTTCCTACTGATGGAGGAGGTCCTGTTGTGTGAGGAATATTTTTCAAATCAATCTCTGTCGATAAAGGTGGTTCCATGGTCTGTAGGAGTGTTGTTTATAAAGCCTATTTTCAGTTGCAGCTATATAGATAAGATAAACCATCATATGTTGTATTCCCATGTGCATTTTGGCAGTAAATAGTATAAGTGTTTTTAATAAAGCAGCCAGTAAGCATATAGACAAGACCCTTAACTACACATCCTTTTGGGAGTTGAAGTGTGTAAGGGGATTAAAGGCTCCATGTTGCATGGCAAGTAGGGGGCACTCGGATTTGAACCGGGGACCTCTTGATCTGCAGTCAAATGCTCTACCACTGAGCTATACCCTCAGTTGCAACGTCGTAAAGCAATTGATCTTGTCATAATGATATTCGACCAATGGCTCATGGATCAATCAAAAAGGGTAACATGGATTCATGCTGGGGCCATAAGTTCTTGTTGGGTGAGGAATATTTTTACAATGAAAGCAATCTCTGTAAGTAAAGGTCGTTCCATGGTCTTGGGGAGTGTTGTTTATAAAACCTGTTGTCAGTTGCAGCTTTATAGACCAGATAAATCACCATATGTTGTATTTCCACGTGCATTTTGGCAGCTTCCAGCCGCTTCAAGCAGCTTCTTGCAGCTTCAAGCTGCTTCAAGCATCTTCAAGCAGCTTCGACTGACAACAGGTTATTTTCAAATGCTTTAACAGTCATCTGGGCCCCAATGAAAACAGTTCCTACTGATGGAGGAGGTCCTGTTGTGTGAGGAATATTTTTTTCCAGATTTTATCTAGATAAGATAAAGCAGCTGCAACTGACAACAGGTGCGTTTTAAATGGCTAGCTTTCTTAAGCAATTGATCTTGTCATAATCATATTCGATAAGGCTAATGGATCAATCAAAAAGGGTAACATGGATTCATGCTGGGCCATAGGTTCTTGTTGGGTGAGGAATATTTTTACAATGAAAGCAATCTCTGTCAGTAAATGTCGTTCCATGGTCTTGGGGAGTGTTGTTTATAAAACCTGTTGTCAGTTGCAGCCTTATAGACCAGATAAATCACCATATGTTGTATTTCCACGTGCATTTTGGCAGCTTTAAGCCGCTTCTTGCAGCTTCTTGCAGCTTCAAGCCGCTTCAAGCAACTTCAGTGGAGGTCCAAAATCTTCATCGCACGGAAGACAATCGGAGCTGGTACAATTTGTGGATGCCTCGGGATGGCTAAAAAGAGAGAAACAGTGGAGAGGGATTAACGTAGCTGATGTTCATAATATTTGCAAGCACTAGATGATGTGCATTTGGTCTGTTGAAATAGAGCACAATATTATGGGATGCATTTATTATGTGTACGCCTGACTAAAGAGATACATTTTAAATCTACATTTAAACTTGGAAAGTGTGTCTGAGCCCTGAAAACTATCAGGAAGACTATTCCAAAGTTTGGGAGCTAAATACAAAAAGTTCTACTGCCTTCAGTAGACTTAGATATTCTGGGAACTACCAGAAGTCCTGAGTTTTGTGATCTCAGAGAGCACGAAGGAATGTAACGTATTAGAAGACTAGTTAGATGGGCACTAAAGTATTAAGAGCCTTGTACGTAAGTAGCAGCAGTTTGTAATCAATTCTAAACTTAACAGATAGCCAGTGTAGAAAATCCTGGTACCCTACAATGCAGAATGAGCATACAGTGCAAAGCAATGCTGTTCTTTAACTAGTGCGAAATATACAATTTATGCGAAATTAATTTTAGAAAAGGAAAGGAAATTGGGTTCATCATCACTCAATGCTGTACTTTCACCTACATTAATAAATGTGCAATGGACAATGAATGCTACACACAGAGTTCTTTCTTTTTTCTTAATAAAAAAAAATCATTTCCATGCCAGTTCAGTAGTGTAGGCGGTGCAGTCTTACAGAGGGTATTGTTGCCAGCTCACAGTTCCAGGGGCCCTGGTTTATTTCTGAAGACTGTTTCTGTCTGTATGGAGTTTGGTCTTCCTCTGGTTTTCTTCACTGCTAAAAACATGATGTAGGTGGATTTCTGTGAATGTGTGTTTACATTGTGCCCTGCAGTGGGTTGGCATCTTTCCAATATGGGTTCCCTCTTCATGTTTCCAGTATACAGTAGGCTCGAGATTAACCTGAACATGATGCCTTGATATGATTCATTTTTGAAGTTTTGATACAGTGAAAACAATTAAAGCTCCAAGTTTCCATTTTCAAATAATTACAAAAATATAAAATTCTAATTCACTGAAAATAATTGATTGTGTTCTTTGATCCAGATTCATAAAACATACTTAACATAAAACATACCACTTTGGTCCAGGGTGCCAATCCAGGGCACAATCACACGCACCACAGGCAATTTAGAGATGCCATTCAGCCTACCATGCATGTATTTAGTTGTGGGGAGGAAAACCTCAAGGTACAGGTCGAACATGCAAACTCGAACATGCAGGAATCAAACCTCCAACTAAGGCAAACGCCCAAAATAGTCAGGGCCGACATTACGTAGTCCCCTACTAAGCAGCATAAATGAAAACCAATAGTAAATTTGATTTTGAAATGAATCATGACTGTGTTTTACTGGTGTGAATCTGAATGGTGTGTGTTTCTAAATCCTGCATTCTAATTCCAGATAAAGAGGAAGCTTGGAGTGTGGTGTTAAAATTCACGATGTGAATATTTGTTGAACGTATCGTTTGATACATAAAAATATAAACTATATCGTTACACCTCCACATCTAGCCAATACACTCCTTTATAAATCAGCTGATCAGATGAATCAGGTGCTATAAATGAGGTTGTGCATTGCAGTAGTCCTGCAGGTGGAGCATAACACATCTAAATGTAATTTGCGTGTCTGTGTGTGTGTGTGTGTTTTATAATAATAATAATAATAATAATAATAATAATAATAATAATAATAATAATAATAATACGAATAATAATAATAATAATAAGTATTATTATTATTATTATTATTATTATTATTATTATTATTATTATTAGTTTTATTATAACAATAATGATAATGATAATAAAACTAATAACAATTATTATGTTTATTATGATTTTTGTTATTATTGTTTTTATTATGCTTATTATGATTATGATTATGATTATGATTATTATTATTATTATTATTATTATTATTATTATTATTATTATTATTATGCATTAACCTTTAAGACTAGCGTTGAATCTGTACATGACATCACGAGCGTTACATGCAGTCACGAGTTCCAGGCATGAAGACGCTGTCTGTAGGCTAAAGACCTTCATTTGTCCCGACATCTTGCAGCACACTGTTTTACGCTTTTAACCGGTAGCGAACGCAAGAACACTACAACTTCACACAGGTGACAGGTTTGTGGGTTCGCGCCCTTTATATTCTCTATTTCTGAATTTTTCCTCCCAGAGACCCGGTGGGAGCGTCTATTCCACTCACGCGCGTGCGCTGAACCGGGGATCAGGCGCGCGTATGATGCTGACCGCTTATCTACCACCTTTCTTCACAGACTCACATCACCAGAGATTATTTACCGATTCCCTTCCCGACTTTTGGAAACCGAAGCTTCGAAACAAGTCGCCATAAGGGCAAAAACAAAAGTAATCCGTGTGAGGACTGAATCCAGAACAATGCGCTCAAGAACTGGATAAACGCGCCTCTCCGTTATTCCCCGTTATTATTAGCGCGCGGAAGGATGAGGTACTCGGACCCTTCTGCCGGGCGCGATTTGCTGGGAAATAGATCCCTGTGCTTCATTTTCATCTGCGCTTTCGGAGTGGTCACGCTTTTGCATCAAATCCTATACGGCAAGAACTATATCAAGAGGTAAAATGGAAACCCTTTAAATTGTAACAGGAGAGTGAGTATTATAATGCATGCGTTATAACCTGGGATTGCATCTGCAACAAAGCGAAATTGGTCGTTTATATATCAACATGTTTTGCTGTGAACAACAACAAGAACAACGCGTAAACAGCAGCACGCAGCTTTCCGTCACGCATTGACGCTCGCAGGGTTTTCTTCATTGTTCATGCGGTTTTGTGTTTGAAGAGAAAACAAATCCTGATTTCGAGGCGTGAGCTCCATAACACCACCTCCCCAAATGCCATACACAGTCCCCACTGGCCGACTGTCTATGCAGCGGGATGCTTTGGGTCCTTAAATATTATTTTACTTTTATTATTTTTTTCTTCTTCTTTCTTTTCTTTTCTCTTTTCCTTCAACTCTTAATCATACATCTTTACATGAAACTGCATTGTGAAACCAGACATTTGAATGCGTAAAATCAGATGATCTCTGATGTTAGTGTGCAAAAACAGACAGGAAAGGACTGTGGTGTAGCCTGAATTCTGCATCATTGCAGAGCTTCATGAAACAGATTGTTCGATTTGATTTGTATTCTAATTATATCTCTCAATTTTGGAAGATATTGACAAGGAAAGAATGGTTCTAAGCTTCTTGGTCCAAGAGAAGTGTTGATCTCCTTGATTGAGACAGCGTATCATCGCCGTGTGTCTTTGTGTGTCAGTGCAAAATGGCGCCTCTCAGACAGAGGGCCCCCCCTGTGCATTATGGTCTCTGTGAGCTTGCAGATGTCCATATGCTACATTTAAAACCACTCCCACTTCCACCTTACCCTCTACTGCCTCACACACACAGTGCATTCATGACATCAGGTGTATGGCGCCTCTGATAGCATGAATCCTGTCTGAAACTTCTGTCTGCACTTGGCCTGTGAAAAAAGAGGAGTGTGTAGGTGCATAATACAAAAAGGAGGTCCAACCTATTATCATGCAAAATATAGCCATTTAATGAACAAGAGTGATTCCACTGCAATTCATCAAAAATACCGACTCTACCTAAAATAACAATTTCATATGACTTTTTTTTACATTTTGGTTACTACACAGACCCACACACTCTTCACAAGGTTGTGTGCACTAGGCCTCTTTAGTTCTCGGAGTGTCAAAAAAGGGATGTTGGGAACACATCACACTCTAAAAAGGCCAGGTTATCGTACCTATGAGTGTGTGTGTGTTCTTTAGATGATGGAGAAATCATTCCCTGCATGTGAGAGGGAACATGTTCAGATGAAACTGATGTGGTTTTGGGTTATTTTTGGCAAAAGGGAGAGTCTGTCATCACTGTTGAAACACTTTAAATGCTTGGTAATTAAATGGAACACTCAAACAAAATGATCCTGCAGTTTATTAATCAAACAAAAGGGTGTCAGGAGGAGAGTGGTACACACTCATTTTTCAAAAATCCGTTTTTTTTCACTCCCCTGAGCAGCTTGATGCTAATAGATGAAAATATTGTTGCACCAGCAACATAGTAATCCAATCATCAGGATCAAGGTTTTATAAACAAGTGGAATGTATGTGAACATGTTAGTTGGTGATGTCTGTCTGTTAGTACTAAAAACTCATTCCCAGGTATGTTTAATAGCTCCTGATTTACCCTTGCTACTGTTGACCTAAGCAGAGATACATTGTGATGAATCTACGACCAGTGAGCAAACATCTAAAAGAATGGCGTAAGAACCTTTTTTTTTTCTTTAATCTTTAATGAAAGAACAGCATTGACATTGACATTACTCAATGCAGCCTTCTTTGTGGAGGAATAAATTCCTTGTGGAGGAATAAATTAATATAAAAAAGACTGGCATCAGTCCTGCAAATAAAGCAATTATCATCATCAAGAATGATGAAAAGAATGATGTAGAGACAGAAGTACATAGCATGATCTAGATAAAATTCTAAGCCGAAAGTCCCAAACTTCTTAACTGCTATTGATTAGTTCATGGCTATAAATAAGACATTTTAAAGTTTTTATGCTCTGTTTCATACTGGCGATTCACTTTACTATTTTTGGCTAGTGGCAGCAAATATTTATTTAGTTAGACAGAAATTCAGAAACTCTTTGCTGGGTTTGCATCTGGACCACAGTCCACCATAAGCAATCAGCCTGATCTAGTCAGTTCATATTAAGGAAACCTGGTTATATGAATATACGTCTTGGATTAAAAATGCAGTTTTCCAAAGTCTCCTATATTGCATCTTCCAAACACACTGAGATTAGTTTAGGAAGTCTGAATAGGTTTGAATCTTTTGAATGAATGGAATAGTAGTTCTTGCAATTCCTTTACACACAAGTCAGGACATTTGATGTAAATATGGCATCTTTACATTACATCCTGCCATATTTATAGAAGTGTAACCAGATGCAACTTTATCTCATTTTACAAATTGCATTGCAGACTGTCTGCTTCTGGTTCACTGACTCCACTGCAGTTTTGAAAAGCACCACATGCAACATTAACAGACAAGGTTAAGATTGGGTTTTGTCTTTGGGTCACTGATCAAAGTTGTGACAGATGAATGATTTTTATCGCATTTGCTTTATGCATTTAAAATCTAACTCAAAACTAACATCTAATTCTTGTAAATGTTCACTAATCTCTCAATATCTGTCGGGGTTGTGTTGTTTGTTGGTCTACATTGATATAGTCCAAGTGTACAAACAACAATAAACTATTGTTCAAACGTAGGGTTTATTCAAATTCAAATTACTTTGACCCAAAAGAGTAACATTAATTTTTGGCTTGGGCATCAGATCATGTAACTCTACATGATGCTGAACTATTTGTTTCTCGTAGATCAACTGAGATAAAGCTTATAATCTATGACTAGATTAAACCTCTGTCTGCGAAACTGGTCACAAATGCGTTCATATATTTGAATAATAAACACAACACACATACATCACTAAGCTTCAGGCAGCGGAAACATGCTCATGTATATATAGTCCAAATAGAAATGAGTTAGTTAAATTAGTTAAAACTCCTGATTTAAATAAAGGCAAATAAAATAACGATATGAAAACTGGAGGTGGAAATGCACAAGGAACACTTAAACAACTGACATAAGGAAATGAGAAACCTAGGACATATGAATAGACCTAGAATTTCAAGACTGTAAGAGTCATTACTGTGTTCATCACTGTGCACATCTCTAGGGATATTCAGCCACAAAGGGCTGAAGAATTTCATTTTCTTTAAAAAAAATTTTTTGCGATACCTGATCTGAAGTAATGGGGAGACCAAAATCAGCCGATAAACAGAATCAGGTATCTCTCTTTTTTGGTTGGCATAAACACCTGAAGGTTTTTGTGGTTCAGTTGTTTCTTTTGTATATACTGACTATAATATTTCGGACCATCTTTTTAAAGCATTTATTTAGAAACATTTGAGCTTAGAATTATTTCTTTCGTACTATGTGTATTTTTTAATATAGAATAGGGACTCCTTTGCCTTTCATATCCAGCTTCGTTGCACACTAATTGGATTTCAGGTGTCCTACTTTTACTCAAACATGGCAATAACTAATTCTACATTTAGATAAAAGGATTAATTTAGGGCAGTTTATTCTGAGGCAGTGATCTTCTTGCCATGATGTCATATATATTGGCCGAACGCTGTTAATCAGCGTTATATATAGATCGTTGTGGTCTTTGTGTGTCGTTTTATTGCCAATGTACTAATGATAAAAATAAGTCTAAATTGTTTCAGTTGATGTTAGTTATTTGTTATTTCATGCCTTTCATTATTTGACCAAATAATCTTTTGGACCTTTTATTTCTGATGCACTTCTGGTACATACATTTTTCTCAAGGTGAATAACTATTACAATGGTTAACTGATGTTCATTATCAGTTAATGATGTAGTTAACTGATGTTTCACTGATGAAGATATTGATATCTGTTGACATTTATGTTCAACAACAGAGAGACACTCACATGTGAGATACCAGGAGGAATCAAAATCTAATAAGTTGGGTATGATTGCTGGTTAATATATTGATCGGTTCAACAGTTCACTTGTGATCTTCTCACATGCAAAGTAGATGTCATTTTAAATGTGTTTCACTCTTTTGAAATGCATATTTAAACCTTAAATGCACTGCCTCGTTCTTTTACTAGCACGCAACAGTTTACCCGCCTCAAAGGAAAGGAGGTGGGCAACTGGAGCGGCCTCGTTAGTTACCCTGATGATGGAGGGATGAAGCAACCTGCCAGAATTGTGAGGAAAAGGTACAATGCAGCACTGAAACCACTCAACCCTCAGAGAGAGAGAGAGAGAAAAAAACGTGTGAAAGTGAACAAACGTGAATGCCACTTCATGCATGTTTTGGATTTACTTAACATTACTCCGCTACAAAGGCAATTAACAGATTTTGCTAACGCCAATCAGAGGTCGAGGACCAATTTGGTTCCATTTGTGTGAATTTGCCAAGGAATGGTCCAGGTAATGGTGGAGGCAGAAGGATGAAAGAGAGGGAGGGAGAGAGAGAGGGAAGAGAAACAAAAAAGACAGAAGGATGATAAATGATTTAACTCTTCTTTTCTATTGACTATTTAGCAGTATATGTTATACATTAATTTTAGTCATCTGTTATAGTTTGATTTGAAAACATCCAATATATTTTTCAGCTATGCTAAAAGCAATAGTTCCATAGTTTTTTCACTCCCTCAGGGCAGATGGGAGCACACATAGGATTATTATATATTTTTAGCCTCAGTTTCAGAATGAACTAAACAGCAATCTCCATAAAATAATTGTGAGTTATAAAATAAAAGACTTTGATATAGTCATTACACTCAGGTCAGAATGAATAGATCTTGATCTCCCAATACAACTGTACTTTTCCATTAAAGCTAATGTGCTGAGCAATTTCATAAAGTTTTATATCGGAAAATCTTTAACATTGATTAACATTTTTGAACATTGAAACATTTAACATTTTATTGAAATGTTATTTAAAAGTCAAAGTAACTTAAACTGGGTCATTCTGATGTGAAAAGAACACAAGGGTTAAATCTGCTTGCTAAAATATAACGCTAACCTCAACCTGTCTGCATGTTGACAGATGCGTCCGTCAGAAATTTCAGCACTCAGGGAACGCCGTAGTTATCTCCCCCTGCCTAGCCGATATTGAGAAGAAAAAAAAAGAAAAGAGAAGGTAGGCCATTGATGATGATGGCATCTTTGATCAGTTTCTCTCTTTCTTGCCAAACGTCCTCCCCCCTTTCCTCCTCCACCTCTTTGGGAATGATGTCTGTCCCCTGTCCATCTGGTCTGAGAGGGTGCATTTATTTACCAACACTCTGTGGTCTGCTTCTTGCATGCTGTCTGAACCCCCTCTTGACCTTTGACTTCTGACTCCATCTTCTCCATTACCTTCACCCTGAAGTTGGGAGTGCTCACTCTGTCCCCCTTAGTGTACTGACTTCCTGTTCTTTCTGTCTCCCATAATCCTTTGCTGCTCATCTCAAACCCACACCAGCGTGTGGGTCACAAACACAGCGCACCCTCGTGTTGAGTGTGTATGTGTGTGTTATTGTCACTTGTACCTAAAGTCAGTCTTCCCGCATTGCCATCTTGTCTTTGACTGGGCTCGCGCTTTAATTATTTATTTTGTTCCTTTTTTTAACCTGTACTATGAACAAACATCTGTCATGCATTTGCACAAAGGTTATAGGTGTACACATCCAGACTGCTCCTGACTGTCTAGTGTGCATCTCTCTAGGCTACAGCACAGTCAGATATTCATAATGTCACTCTAGTCAGAGATGTATGGAACGGTTCTTTTGTATTTTTGTGTGTTTTTGAGTCTGTTTCACCGCAGCATTGTACTTTACTTTGAATCATTCCTCTTCTGTTGCATTTTGTTCCTTTTTTTTCAACACTACACTAGTTTCTTGTCTGTCGTCTGAGATCGACAACCACGTTGGCTCAAATTCATTGGCTGTGGGCCATGTTAGATTGGGCTGCAAATGTTAACATTCCCATAAGGTCCATAAGAGGGATAATATATCTAATTGGATATCTATTAGAAAAAAATAAATCAGCTTTGGGATCATCACTTAACACTAAGAACCTGCTTTGGATGCTAAAGCATAAATCAGTTTCAATTTCTTGAAGCTAACATTGTACAAGAACAATTGTAAAGTGTAAATCCACTTGTAGTCGTTTGATTCCCCTTATAGCCAGAGTTCTGCTAAGTGAATTTTAAATGCACCATTATTTAAAGCTTGTCAAATAAATTTCTTTTAGCTACTTGGCTCTGGATTAAAGCAAGTCTATGGTATTGCTGTAGTCCATTTAAAGTTAATTACTTCTGAAGGAGTCAGTAATTAAGCTAGTTTATATACATAAGATATAGAAAGAGAGAGAAAGCTTTGGGTCATGACAAATACACATTTTACATGCAGTGCTGATCTGTTTTTCTTGACATTTTAAATAATTTATGTTTTATGTATGTTCTCGTATTTTTGTTTCATAATCAAGGTTGACACACAATACAACACACACACACACGCACACACACGCACACACATGCACACACATAGACATGCACATCTTAATGTCTCTGCAGTTTTCCTTTGCTAATCATCATGTAAGGAACACCTCTGAACTTTGTCTCTCCTGAAAAACCTACCAAAGAATGCAGTTTGCGTGAATGCATGTGTGTGTGTGTGTGTTGGAGGTAGGAAACCCAGCAGACCCCTGACCACATCTGAGTCACACACTCTTTTGGGTGCATGTGTGTTTGTATGTGTGTTTGAGACCAGGCTTTAGTGTAGTGTAGCTGCTGTATGACTGTGTGTATCCTGGCAGGTATCTGGAGAGTTCTAATGGACCCCTTCTGTATAACACCACCACCTGCAAAGAACTGCGCCAAGAAATCAAAGACATCAAAATGCTGTCCATGTGAGTCACACACAACTCAGATTCAAAGAAATCTGCAGCCTGGGCTCTCCAGAAGGAATCATGTTTCTAGAATGTTTCGATTAGAATGAGACAGTCAGCGAATGCTGTTTATTTATAGACTTGCTATTTCTATGTCAGCATGATCGCTTTAGCCTTTATGTCTTCTCTTGACTCTCTTTTCCTATTATTATCAAATATATAAAAAGGCCTGGTGTATAGAAAGTTGTTGCTGTGAGTTGAATTGTCACTGTGTGTGTGTGTGTGTGTGTGTGTGTGTGTGTGTGTGTGTGTGTGTGTGTGTGTGTGTGTTAGGGTGAAGACATCAGAGTTATTTGATAGATGGAGAAATCTGCAGGCTTGTTCATGGGAGCAGAACAAAGAAGACACCAACATCTTCAAGTACATCACCCAGAAAGACAAGGGTGCATTCCTAAAATTGTATATGTGTAGTTTTTTTCACGGTAAACTCAACCAATCCTGTGCTCTTTGTGCAATAGGATGTCTCTGTCACGGTGCTGTAATGCCGCCTCCTTCCTGTTTACGACACAGAAGAACACACCATCTGGTACTAAACTGCGTTACGAAGCTGATACCAGTGTCATCTTGCACATCGTCCCCGAAATATTTAAAATGCTTCCGGAGGTTGGTGTATGCACTGTCTGTGACCCCCCCCCCCCCCCACACACACACACTCACACACACACCACACACACCCACACACATACACTAAGGCAGTCAGAAAAAAGTAATGCCAACAGCTGTTGCTTATCATTTACTTCTCTACCCTCACCTAACAACAATATGGCAACTGTTACCTAGCAACAGCACAACACAGAACCATGAAAACACAGAAAAATTGCATCTGTTTATATTTTTCTCTTTTCCTATAGGACATGCCTTACTCAAAATCACAGTTTAAAAAATGTGCCGTGATTGGAAATGGAGGTATAATTAAAAACAGCAAATGTGGGAAAGAAATTGACTCTACTGACTTTGTCTTCAGGTAAGATGCCAGACTTTGCCTCCAAGCCCTTTGGTCCTTTTAATATCATGATAAGTAACATTGCCTCAAGCAAAGTTTCTGTTTACTTTGCTTTGCTAAATGTAAAGTTAGCATATAGCTAACACACACACACACACACACACACACACACACACACACACACACACACACACACACACACACACACACACACACACTAATCAGCAATAACATTAAAACTATTGATAGGTGTGGGATATATTAGGCAACAATTGAACAGTCAGTTGTCCAAGGTGACATGTCAGTAGCAGGAAAAATGGGTAAACGTAAGGATTTGGGTGACTACCAATGGCGTAATTGTGATGTCTAGGCAACTAGATGAGAGCTTCTCCAAAACAGCAACTCTAGTGGTGTGTTCCTGGTATGTAGTGGTTAGTACCTACCAAAAGTGGTCCTAAGAAGGACAACTGGTGAACTGGCAACAGGATCATGGATGCTCAAGGCTCATTCATGTAGGTGGGGCACAAAGACTAGCTTGTTTTCTGAAGAGCAACTGTAGCACAATTTGCCAGAAAACTTAATGCTGCCTATGATAGAAAGGTGTTGGAACATTCAGTCCATGACAGATAATTTAACCACCTAGCTAAATATTGTTGCCGACCAAGTACAACCCTTCATTGCAACAATATTCCATTATAGCACTGGCCTCTTTTAGGAGGAATCTTTCAGGAAAAAAAATGGTTTGAGGAATAAAGAGTTCAAGAATTTTCAGGCTCTCACGTAAGCTGGAGTCTGATCCATGGTGGCTCCACCTCACAACACACATTCAGGATTCCATACGTACACAACAAGGGGACCTACACAATATTAGGCATGACTATGGCTCTAATTATGTTATGGTTTTGTGGGTATAGATGGGTGACTATGCCTACATGCAAATATTTTTGCAAATATAAATGAATTCATTCTATTTCAGTGTCCTGATGAAATATTTATGTGGATACTAAACTGGACACCTTCTTTGTCTCTCTCAATCAAGTTACAGACGCATAATTAGGCTGCAACTTAACCAAGTAAAAAGGTAGAAAGTTTTATTATTGGAGCATGTATGACCAGACTTTCAGTTACATAATACTGAAGGCTAGAGTTTCCCTAGAAACAGGAGCAATGACATCTGACACTATTGTGTGAGTGCTGAACGGACAATGGATATTCATGACCATGATATTTTTGAATTAAAGCGACTTGCAAGAAGAACGGAAGAGCAAGTGTTTTTCAAGTGACTGAAAACTAGTGCAGCATACAGTATGTTCAGACTATGTTCAGAAAGGTCAACTTATTACAGTAAATTCCTCATTTCAAATTATATTTTTGAGAGTTTAGGTGCTAAAAAAATGATAGACACTGGTTTACATATATGGGGGTGGGAAAACGGAATATGTCATGAGTCATGCTTCAGTTTGTTCTCAAGTGCATGCGTGGTGTGCAGCAAAAGAGTAGCACAGACCTGAGCACTTGATCCCTGTACTGAGAAGGATCTGTTATGCAATGGTAGCATCTTGCTGATATGTCTTGGGGAAAAGGATGATGCAATGCAAATCATTTCAGAACGATTCGGTCATTTATCCTATGATTTTCTAAATTTCTACCTCTGCACTGAAAACAAAATAGTGATTCAGTAAATTTGACAAAAATGTGATGTTTTAAATTTCAAAAATTTTCTAATAATTAGAATTAAATTGTTTACTTGAATGGCATCAGGAATGGACAGAGTAGTACCCAAATGTGAGTCTTTAATGGAGAACTGATGCAGTACAGGGAAGGCAGAGTTCAAAATAACACAGTTGAATAATACAAATTAAACAAGGCAATGTAGCGCAGGCAGAAATCAGTGTCACAAACAATCCAGTAAATCAATTGGCCTCACCGACACACCGGTGGTGTTCCAGGCACTTTCCTACTCCTGCACCATTTGTACGTCAAGGCAGAGAAGTGTGAGTTTCATGTAAGATGTACCACATTCCTGGCTTTCATCCTCTCAGCCAGGAGGTGAGTGCCTGGAACACCACTGGCTCATCTGTGAGTCGGAAAGGCATTACCAGGTACTTATAGAGTCCGATGAAATTGTTAAAAGCAGTCTTCCACCCGTCGCCCTCTCAGACAAGTCGGTACGTGTTGCGAAGATCCAGCTTGGTGGTTATTCTATGTGATGGTGTTGAGGCCCCAGTAGTCAATGCACTTATCCTTCTTTTAAATTAAGAAAAATTCTGCTCGAGCAGGCAGTAATTTAAGTCATAAACAGTCCAGTAATTTGAAACACAGGGGAACATTTGAAACACAAATAGGGAAATGCAGAGCTGGAAAAAATGCAAGACATGAACAGTCCAATAATCATAATTTCACTGAACAGAGCAATACAGGGCAGGCAGGAACAACAGCTGAGGAACAGGCAGGGTGAAACCAGAAAGGAGTATCTTAGAGCAGGCAGGAATCAGAGTCAGAAACAGGCAAGGTCACAATGGGCAGGCGGGCAGGAACTGGAACAAAGTCGGGATAACTAGACAGAAGCAGTATGAAAAGACCATCTGGTCTATAAAATTCAGTGTTAATTTTTTTCAGTGCAGGGGTCACTGAATGGTTTCATGAGTATAAATGTGATCTTAATCATTTGCAGTCAATATTTGTCATTGCATCTGCATCACTCTCGAGTCTTGTGGTCATTTAAAACGCGATTAGTTACTTATTAGCTGAGCTGGAGTGAAAAAGTGAGTATGAGAAATAATAATGGCACTATAATCTGAATTAAAAAAGTAAAAATTTAAATTTGGAAAAATATTCAGATTTTTATATTATACATTTAAATTATTGTCCCACATTTCTCTTTTCAACTGAGAAATTATAATGTGTCACATTTCTTATTAAAGAAACCCTTGTATCAGTAGAAAAAAAAATCTCTTTTGTTTTAGCCTGTATGGGACCTAGATGTGACGTATACCTGTATAGATGGCGTAATATATTCTATTTTGGGTAGGTCACAGACAGCAAAGAAGACCTTTTGGAAATTTAAAGGTTGTTACTATAATTATAAATTTTTTTCTGCTAGAGGCCTCGTCTCAAATGGTGCCCTAAATCATGTGGGCCGTCTCCAGGTCCATATTTGCCACTTTTCACTTTGCAATTACTCTTATGCATGGGTACATAAATTAATATACAGGAATATAGTGTTCTGCTATACTTATAGCATTTCCTGTTTTAAACCAAGTTATGTCTACAGTTAGCATTTTCATTGTACTTACCTCAGGTTTAGCTTTTTCACTCATGAATAGGCATGATAAAGGTCTGATGGAAGCTATCATTTAATCGTTAAAAAAACAAAACAAGAAAACCAGACAACTATATATATTATATATACAACTATCTATGTTTTATATACTGTATATATACATATATACATGTATATATATATATATATATATATATATATATATATATATATATATATATATATATATATACTGTACTGTACTGTATTCTGTACTGTATTCAGTTCAATTCAAGTTTCATTTTAATTTAAGTTTAATTTAAAAATATAAATAAAAATTTTTAAATACTATATATCTATCCCTAATGAGCCAGCTGGTGGTGATGGCGGCAAGTAAAAACTCCCTGAGATTATATGAGGAAGAAACCTTGAGAGGAACCAGGCTCAGAAGTGAACCTAATCCCATTTGGGTGACACTCTACAGTAAATAATATAAATGTAAATAATGTCATTTCTACAGCAGTTTATAATAGTGCAACCGAGCGCTCCTGAGGAACTAATGGGTCAGCGCAAATTCTAAGTTCACCACAGACCCAACACTAATTCGTTCCTGTCAAAGTCTTTAAATTATTGCTGATAATGACCAGACCATACAACTGACGTGACATTGGTTCAAAGAAGGTGTAGGGATTTTGGCTCGCGAAGCAAGGTAAATATTTATGAGTAATTATATCGCCTTATAGTGACTCCAAATATTTTAAACTAAGTTGAAATTAACGGTAATGGAATTAACGTTACACTTATTTGGTCTGTTCGTCCGGCGAACAGGCCGTGTAACCTTTATTAATTCTATGAAGGCGGTATCTTCCCGGCCGAGAAAGATTCACTTCCCTGTTACTTTATACCGTATTGTAAATTAAATTAACTTAATAGAGCATGTAGTTCAGACCAGATGTTGCAGGTACCTTACGTTTGTGAGCGATACTCAGAGACAATCACTTGCGGCACAAAAATATGACATTTAATGAATGAGACAAACACAACATAAAACTAACTACACAAACAAACAAAAGAAATAGGGAAAACGAAGATGAAAATAAAATAACACAAAATAAATTAAAATTGGGAAAAGGGAGGAAGAGACTGGAAAGAAGAAATTAGAGAAAGGAAGGAAAGGAATGGCAAGCTTAAACTTCAAAATTAATCTCACCCTAACTGGGAAATTGTCACCGGAAACTTAAATTCACCTTAAGACTCAATACAAGGTTCATACTTAAAATACGCATCTAAATTGGTTGGTAAAGGAAACGGTTACTTGCATTGGCTTACTGCACAAGAGTCCGGATGCAACAGAGAAATCTCTGAGTCAGTTAGGTTGGGGTCAGAAGTTCTTCCAAGTTCTCCTGAAGATCAGAATAGTTGTCGTTCTTGGAAGTGAAGCTTGCTGGAACGTCTTTGAAGGAAGATGGAGTCGTCTCCAAGCTGTTCCGAAAGTCTGACCACGGATTGGTGGTGTTTGTGACAATTTAAAGGTTGAGAACTCCACCCATCTTTGGGGAGATGGCCAATACTACGGCCAAGATTTCGGAGGGAAAAACTCCCTTTGTTTCAGGTGTCTGTGGGCGTGGTTTAGCTATCAAACTTTTAGATGACTTTAAAGTTTTATCCAAGGTGTATTAAGACGGGATGGCACCTTTCGTGCTTAAATAAAATACACCATTGTTTGAAAAATGAGTAACCGATAATTTAGTGGTCATTTGGATACTTAACATGAAGGGTAATGACAGTATAAAGGCAGCGGTACATTACATACACAGATCAGTAATCGAAGGGTAACTGATATTAATATGATATTGTGTTCTTATAAAGGCAAAGAAACAAAAATGAAACACAAAACAAAATGCACTTTCATTAGGGAAGTAAAAAGAAATGATAGCTTCGTATACATTCTGACATCAGACCTTAAAGGGGCATACAGCATTAGAACAGGTATACATTAACATGCCATGATCAGTAATTAGAGTGTAACTGATGTTAAATGCAATGTTGTTTTCTGACACATGAATAAAATACACCCTTGTCAGGAAAGTAAGGAGCAAATAATTTTAAGCCTTAAAAGAAGAAACACATTACAAAAGGGTTATAAGAATGAGAACCTTAGAGTATCTTATCTACTTGTTTTATTAGTAAAAGGAATGTCTCATTGTGTTGTGTGTGTGTGTGTGTGTGTGTGTGTGTGTGTGTGTGTGTGTGTGTGTGTGTGTGTGTGTGTGTGTGTGTGTGTGTGTGTGTGTGTGTGTGTGTGTGTTCTGGTTGAGGGCCCCTATGAGTTCAATCAGAGAAGCGGCATGGGGTTATCTGGTCTTTGTGTAGGCTCCAGTCATTCTGGAGCCAGTTGTGTGTGTGTAAAACTGGGTTGCTCATCGGTTGATTGGAGATTAGATGCCAAAGTTTAGGGTGCCTGGGACCTGAAATCTAAATGACCTGTACCAGACGCTACAAAGGCATGACAGACTCCGGGGAGGCTTGGTAAATCCAGTATGCAGGTTAATAATTTTGAAATAATCTGTGAAATTAAGTCAGTCTCTTGAAGGGGATTAAAACAGTCTAATTGCTGATCAACAACAAAAGTACTATTACAGTGTTATCTATCAAATTGTTTGGTATTAAATTAATGGTCAGAATTTTCTGCCTGATGTTAAACTTTTCTATTAAATTAATTCATGATGTCATTACTGCTACAAATAGATGGTGTGTGCTTTCTGACAGTGTTTTTATTCCGATTTAATTTTGCGACAGAATTAAATAAAAATGTTTTATTATTTTTTTTATCTTCAATTAGGCTGGAGAAATACACAGATCTAGCAGCACTAAGAGATTTTTTGTAGCTACAGTATGTAGACTTTCCTTCCATGCTAATCGAAATACTGATAATTTAGTTTAAAGCCATTTACGTTCCTTTTAATATCTAGGGTGTAGCAAAACACTGACTCCAAATAGTCAGTTGCCTGATCAAGTTCTCTGGGGTCAGATGGCGATCCAATCATACATGATAATTCTCGGAGACTGCTGGTAAATTTCTCTGCAGTAGTAGACATAAATGTGCGTTTAACATGATGATGTGGCAAATTGCAAAAATCGTGTCCGAAGCGCTGTATGCCTGCTACCAGTTGACTAGTGTGTCAAGACATATAATAGACGCCAAAGTTTCCCCATAATTCTAGTCTGTGAACCATTCCTTTATGGTCCTCTGAGTCTATTTCTTTACAGTATGTCTCTGGAATGGCTCAAATAACTTTTCTCAAGAAGAATGTGTGTTGTGAAAAACGTGATAAATGGACTTGATGTTCTGTCAATGACATCTATAGAAATACATTGTTATATTGTGAGAGAGACAAAAATAAATTGCGATGACACACAGGCATGTATACAGCACCACTTGTGTTAATATCAGAGCAACCGCTGATGATTCATACATTCTGTCTTTTTTTTGAGAGTGAGATTTAAACAAGTTTTTTCTATGACTGTAGCAAGCTCTAACAGGAAATGCTGAAAGAACAGTAGAAGAAGAAGCTTTTGACATGTCATATAAAACAAATAAACGACAAACGAGCAAACAAACAAGTTAATTTGTTAAGTTGTTGCAGTTAATAATACTGAAAGCAGGGGGCACTACTGCACTCTTATAATCACTTCGTCCAACATCAAAGCACCCTCCTCTGTGCTGTTAAGTGTTCCTTACTAGGCTTGGTGCATTGAGGCATTGTTATTTTTTATCACCTTGATGGGTCTGAACATCTCAATGAACAAAAAAGCCTTTTAATTTGGTTAACTCTTCACTTGATATTTTTGGACTGTCTCTGTTCAGCTGTGTGCCTTTTTCTAATGACCAAGGTATTAGTAAAAGAATAATCATTGTCTTTCAGGGTCACTGTCTCCCTTTACAAGTCGCAGTGTATTTCTTTATAACCAGTGCCTATCACTGCCTATCAAAGTGTCTGCATGTATCCTCAAAATAAACTGCCCTCAATCCTGTCTAGGACATTTCCCTTTAAGCTACCACTTATTTCTTTCATTTTTTTCTCTCTCTTTTTCTCACCTCAGATGTAACATTCCTCCTATTTCTGAGAAGTACGCAGCAGATGTGGGAACGAAGACTAATCTTGTGACCATCAACCCAAGCATCATCACAGAGAAGTGAGCAGGGGGTTGGGGGTCTTATGATATGCTCACATATACAGCGTCTCATAGCAACAAAACAACCAGTGATCATTAATTTTTTTCTAGTATCATTAGCAGCACCAGCCGTTAGTAGCCGTGTTGTGTCCAGCAGCATGACACAGTTGAGAAAATATTATTTTATATATTTATTCAAATATGGAGTGAATTGGTACAGCGACTAGCAATGGGAGTGAAGACAGTAAAACACACATGATCTGTGGCACAGAGCAAACACGGTACATACATATATATATATATATATATATGGGTGAATTTTATACACTGCTCTCTTATAAACAGTCTGCTTCCTGAAACTTTCAAATACATTTTTAACAAATCCATAACTAGCAGTTTTTATAAAATATTAGACTTCACTGCTGAGCATGTGTTTATGTGACCTGTCATATAATCCTAATTTTTAAAGTACAGAATAATCATGCAATCAAAATTTCCCAGTAACATTTAAATGTTTTTGACAATTATAACATACAGTATATAAGAATATTTCATAATACAAACTAGTTCATAAACAGAAGAACAGATGTGTTGTTTTGCAAAGAAAATTTACACAAATGCTTGTACTCATGTATACTGCCTTTCTCTCTTTCTCACTCACAAATCAATTTACACATAAAACCATACACACATACAGGTTCCAAAAACTGGAGAAGTCACGACGGCCATTCTATGATGCCCTGACAAGCTATGAGAATGCATCTATTGTGCTGCCTGCATTTTATAATGCACGCAATACTGATGTGTCCTTTCGTGTCAAGTATGCACTTGATGACTTTGGTGGCACTGCTGCACGACGTGTTTTCTTCTTCCACCCACAGTACCTCCTGGGTGCACAACGCTTCTGGTCAGCGCAGGGTGTTCGTGCCAAACGCTTAAGCAGCGGCATCATGCTGGCCACAGCAGCATTGGAACTGTGCCAGGAGGTTCACCTCTACGGATTTTGGGCATTTCCTATGAACCCAGCAGGCATATTTGTTACACACCACTACTACGACAACGTCAAACCCCGCCCGGGCTTCCATAACATGCCACATGAGAGCTTCAACTTTCTGCATATGCACGCACATGGAATCCTTCATGTGCATACGGGGGAGTGCAGGTGATGGCATTCACTACCAAAGCTGCAAAATGGTCAGCCAGTTAATGTTAAACGAGGCACTTTCAGTTGACAGCCAGTGGTGTGAAACTCAAAATGAGCCTCTGAGTGTGATTGCATGTGAAAGCTAATATTCTTGAGATGTGCTAATGTGGTTTCCACTGAGATGACTTCTGATCTGGTTGACTGAATTCAAGCCAGGGGTCGGATTTAGTGTCTGTAACACAATACCACTGTCTTTAAGGGCAACCATTTTGTTTCACACTATGTTTTTCATATAGATATCAAATCCTTTAGTCTGTGACGTTGCTACATGGTGCTTGTTTTGTGTGAGGTATTCTGTGCTGTTGTTTTTTTTGTGAAACATCAAATCTGTGGCTTTATTCTGTGAAAAGGCCATGAAACCTCAACAAGCCAAAATGTGTCTAATGCCCACCATAGAACTATTTATCACTTAACTATAAATTACTTATTATTGTCATGAACAAACTCCTGATAATAATTATGTAAGTGCTTCTTTTATCATGCAATATTCTTGCAACTCTAAAGTTCAATGTCTCAGCAAACAGATTTGCATAGAGATAGGACAAAACTTTTTTTATCTAGACAAAGCAAGCCAAAAACAGCCTAAACAGTCCTGCATTTAAAGTGGAACTGAAAATAATGAAAGAAAAAGATGGTCCTGTTGTGATGGCCCTGTCACAATGTTTGAAGTGGGTACACAAATATAAAAACATTTATATATAGGAATAATAAAATAAAAATGCTTATCAGCCCTGCTGTATAATTTATTGATGTGTCAGCACATGTATCAGCATAACAGTGTGGGAATATAATCTCACTTTAAAGTTGATGGTTTAAATAGTTAAACTGTTATGTAGAATTTTACAGTGTTCATTTTTATGACCCTTTCTCATTTATGGATGATTTGTCATAAGAGACTGTTTTGACTCTGTTACGAGACTCTTGGACCACCGTAAACCTCACAGTGAACTGCAGTTTTCAGAAAAGTTTATAAAAGACATTTTTACCAGAAGACAAAAGTGGGGTTTACTGCAAAATTGATGTCTTAAGATATCATACTGTACAGGAGCTATAGTTTTTCCAAAACTATAAGACACAGATGTGACTAATGAACTAAAATTTGTTAATAAATGGACGTGCAAATCACAACCATTTAGAAAAAATTCAACTTTTTTGTGCCTTTCTGTCTTTCCCTTTTGTTCTTGCTATCTTTATGTGTCATGCAATCATTCCTTCTTGTTGCCACCATTCTCACTGGAATTCTTTTTGTTCACTGTTCACATTCAAAAATCTCAAAATATTGAACTCACAGTATTCAGAACTGCTACTATTTGACAAATGTTTAATGCGTCTCTGTGTGTGGGATGGGCTGTGTGTTGTGTTTCTATTAGGAAATATGTACACTGATGCAGAACAAACAAAATTGATTCATTATGCTCACATAGAGGAGGTGTCAAGTTCTACTGAAATGGTGAATAATTGATCACATTCTGAAGTTGATTAGTGTTAATCTAACTAACAATGTCTGATTTCTCATTGGAAGTGCCTTTCCAGTGCCGGACAAAAACACTGTCTTATTAAGCATGTACTGCATATTATTAACCCCATACTAGAATCATAACTCATTCACTTAAAAATTAAAGAAATTCACTAAAATGACAAAATGGACATTTACTGCATATGAACATAACTTTTAGACATGGTATTACGCAATAACCAATTATGATCTCAAACGTGTAAATAAATACATTTGTAATCATTTCTGTTCTCAGGCTCCATCCATACATCCATCCATCCATCTATCCATCCATCCAAACAAAAACATATCCACCAACATAACCAACCCATTACTAACCCTCTCTATTCTTTAACCCAGAACTACTATATATCCTACTTTTGTGACTGTTTTCAGACTGTTTTCCAAATGTTTTCAGTACCATGGACAGCTCTAATTTGTCTGAGTTATATCTGACAGCAAAACTTAACAACCATGACAAGGTTATAAAAACACTGGCCAAAGTATAAAGAGTTATTGTCATCAGCTTGTCAATTTTTGAGATGGTACTAAACATGATACTACAGGAGCACTTTATTCGAAAAAGAAGGAGCATGACTATTGAAAGATAAGAAGGTCAGATGTCTGTGTTTTATTGGTTATCTGACCTCTGAATTGTCAGCGTATCATGCTCCTTAAGAAAATATTAATTATTTAACACACTATGGAGGTGTGTATAACATATCATGTAGCCTATTCAGTGATGTTTAGGGGAGAGTAGACCCATACCCACACTCATACAGCTTGTGATGCATGCTTATACACATATTCTTTATTCAAACATTTGCCTTCTATTTAATTGAGTAAAGAACTGGTGTATGCAAGTACAACGTGGCTATCTCTCCATACACTTGACATTCTCTAGGCTGACCCTTGGCATGAGCTGACATGAGCTTGTTAAGTTAGCTAACTAGTTAAGTTAGCTTTCTTTACAAAGGTTTATGTACACCTAAGCTAATGATATGCATTCTCAGTTTTCACACATTTCATGTTGGGATACATCTCTTTTGAGAATCTACTTCAAAAGACTGGTCATTTTAAAGCAATAATTTAGAGACATTTATTTCATCTTCAATTCACTAATCATTTTAATTATTTTAATTACTCATTCTAATCATTTTAATTACATCAGGGTGGACAGATCAGATGTTGATCAATGGCAGTCACCATTTTTATTGTATATCACTATACATCTAATTTCAGTTTATATCAATATTGCAGTCTTCAAAATTGACCGCTACAAAAAATAATAAATAAATAAATAATAATAATAATAAAAACCAGAATTAAGGCTAAAATACTACCATAACTCTTAATTCCATTTCATGTGTGAGATACCAGTTTACTTTTAGTGGGACTATGAGCAGCTACTGTCAGCCATCAAAATTAGATCCTGGCAGCTAGGACTCTGTGTTTATGTTTTTTTAACAGCCACTAAAACATCTGCCTAATATTGTATAGGTCATTGTGCCACTAAAACAGCTCTGACCCATCTAGCCATGGACTCCACAAGAGCTCTGAAGGTATGCTGTGTAATATGGCACCAAGATGTTAGCAGCAGATCCATTGAGTCTTTTAAGTTGTGAGATGATCTACATTCTAGATTGGACTAGTTTACCAAGCACATCCAACAGATGCTCAATCATCTAAGGAATTTGGAGACCAAGTATGGAAGCAAGTGCCAGACCCAATATCAGGACCTCCTCCATCTGCACCATGATCAGAAGTAGTGAGTCAAGAACCTACAAGTGGATTGACAGGTTCTCCAGACAGTTATTCCAGAGTGACCATGCCTCACTTTGGCCTAGCCAGGATGGAACCACATGATGACCTGGAAGTGTTCTTGAAGCACTCTGTGGCATGGTGATACCTAATAAGCAACCTGCCTTGTGGCATGATGACACATAATAAGCAACAGGAAACATACCACACTTTGGTGGATTCAGGATGTAACCAAATATCATTTCACCAATGCCTAGTTCAAGGTAAGGCAATGGAAAATTTTATTTCTTCTTGGAGCAGTCATACACCAAGACCCTACAGAACTTTCTGTTTTTAATGATAGGTTATATGGGATGGTGGTGCATGGCATGACCTTGGTGTGGCATGGCATGGGAGTTCACCATCAGATAAAGTGCACATTTTGCTACTGGCCAAGTTTTGGGGACGTTGAATGTATGGCGAACAGATAATTGCATGTGGCAGGTTTACAACCTAAGCCTCCTCAAAACATGATGAGATTTGGTCCCTGTGGGAAGAAAGGAGAATGTTAGAATGTTAGAATGTAAAGCTTATGTTGAGCTGAAGTGACCCTGTTATCTAGCCATGTTATTGACAAAACCCACCAATTCACAAAAGAATTAGAATATAGTGACATGCCAATCAGCTAGTCAACTCAAAACACCTGCAAAGGTTTCCTGAGCCATCAAAATGGTCTCTTAATATGATTTACTAGGCTACACAATCATGGGTAAGACTGCTGATCTGAGAGCAGTCAACAGGAGAGGAATACATGATGGAGTATGCTGAGTAATACTTTTCAAAAATATTCTTAGATAGGATTGTAAGTATGTATTCTCAGCATTGTGTGTGTGTGTGTGTGTGTGTGTGTGTGTGTGTGTGTGTGTGTGTGTGTGTGTGTGTGTGTGTGTGTGTGTGTGTGTGTGTGTATGCGTGTGTGTGTGTTTGTGTGTGTGTGTGTGTGTGTGTGTGTGTGTGTGTGTGTGTGTGTGTGTGTGTGTGTGTGTGTGTGTGTGTGTGTGTGTGATTGCCTGAGTAAAGTTATCCTTGCCTAATGAATAATGTAAATTTTGAAGCCCATCCCTTCTCCTCTTCTTGCATACTCTCTCTCTCTCTCTCTTTCTCTCTCTCTCTCTCTCTCTCTCTCTCTCTCTCTCTCTCTCTCACACTCACACACACACACACACACACACACACACACACACACACACACACACACACACACACACACACACACACACACACACACACACACACACACACTCCTTGTGCTTCTCAGGTTTCACTAGCTTAACCCCAAGTTGTAATATGTTTATGTATAAATATAAGGTCATTTTAGCTGCCATATTAATAGGATGTGTAGCATACACAAAGCATGGACAAGTAATCTGCAATAGAATACGATGTATACACTGATGTTATTCTAAAATATTTTTTTCTCTACATTCTTTTTTCTAATGTCTATTTTTCTTCATTACATACATACATATAATGAAAATGCAGACTTAAAATATGTGTGAGATTTGGAAAAGGAAATACTTTTAAGACAGTACGTAATAATATGATATATATGAATATGAATGCGATAGAGGAGTGTCTTAAAGGTATTGCAAATAATTTGATGCCAACAAGATCATGTGACCCATTCCCCATGTAGTAATTATTCAGGAGCTCCACACTACACTGCAAGATGTGTAACAAGCCCCGCACTGAGGCCCAGTTTCAGCTACACCTTTGCACCTGGGGTTAGGCGGCGTCACCCAACACCACTGAAACAGACGAGGAAACACTCTTCTCGCTGCTAGATGAATAAAAGATGCCGGCAAGAGTGAAAAAAATCCTCGAAACTGAAGAAAGTAATGACGGAATAGAGGAGAAGGAGCCAAAGGTGAAAGGAAAGAGTGGGATCTCTGCCAGCCAAGATGTACCAGACAGTGAGAAGAGAAGGAAGAGGCCCAAGAGCACAACAGACAAGGAGGAGGAGAAGAGTGAGAAAGTACAGAAAAAGAAGGGAGGGACAGATGAGAAGGTAAAGAAGAAAAAGAAAAAGAAAGGAGAGGAATACATGAAGGAGTATGCTGAGGCAATAGATGGAGAAGAGGATGGTGATGAGCAGAACAACAATGAGCCAGTCAAAAAGGAAAAACAGAAAAAAGAGAAACATCCAGCAGTGGAAGATGGTGAGGAGGTGAAAAAACAGAAAGAGAAAAAGAAAAATAAGAATAAGAAGACAGAGGCAGAAAGTGAGGTGGCAGCAGGAGCTGAAGACGAAGAAGACGAAATGGAAAAGAAAAGTAAAGATGTAAAAAAGAAGAAGAAGTCTGTAGAAGAGGCTGAGGAGGATGAGGAAGTCCAGGAGGAAGAGACAGAAGAGGAAGAAGAGAACAAAAACAAGAAGAAAAAGGATAAAAAGAAGAAGAAGGGCTCAGAGAGTGATGATGAAAAGAAAGGGAAGAAAGGGAAGAAAAAAAACAAGCAATTAGCCTACTCTGAGATCTACCTGCAGGAGATTATGAATTATCACACTGAGGACTCAGATGACTATGAAGATGAATACTATAAGAAAAAAGGTACTAGCAAAATTTTTTCCTTCTTTGTCATTGTTGTTTGCTCTGGAATTCTATTAATACACACTATTTCATGTGGTCTCTCATGGGGCATTTTCATCTGTTAATTCATCTGTGTATAATAAGCAAAGAGAAAGAAATTTTAAAATTTTAATAGAATTTGCATTTTTTTTTCATGTCCCCTAGCTAGTTTCCATAGATTTTTGAAAATTTAATTTTCATTTTCTTGGCAAACCCCTATCTAATAGGAAGTCAATTTCTGAAGTGGCTTTTTCAAAGCTCTCAACTACAGTGTATGTTGATTATTCATGGAACCCATAATGCATCTTTGATTAGCATCCAATTTCATTGCTGCACCATTTTTAAGATAATAATGAGAAGAAACATTAGATAAGATAACTTGTAATTAAATCGTATACATTATGTGGCCAAAGGTTTGTAGACACCTGACCATCAAATGTACAGTTTGTGCGCTTTTTCAACATCCCTGTAAAGATTTGGGAAGTCTTCTTGGAAGGCTTTTCCCTAGATATTGGAGAGTGTCTGTTGAGAGTCGATCCTTCATGGACAAAGCATTAATCAAGTATGGCACTGATGTGCAAGTTTTGGGGTGCATCTGTGGTTTTAATTCATTACCTGTGCAGACCATTTGAGTTCCTTCACATCAACCTTGGCAAACTATGTTTTTATAAACCTCCCTTTTGGCAGAGGGACATTGTCATGTTGTAACATTCAACTGAAGGGAAATTGTAATGGTTCAGCAATTCAAAATTCAAAGAGTCTATACAATTCTATAAGGTTGTGTGTTTGTACTAAAGTGTCAACAAACTTAATTCAAAAAACAAGTCTGCTAGCTAGTTCTCAGGAACCTGCTCTGATTGGCAAACTCTTTTTCCTTTGCCAATCATGGCAGAGACAATGGTCTTTTCATGCAACCTACTCGGGTTCATACATTTCTAAGAGTAAATTGGTCCAACATGGCAATTATTGACACCTTCCAGGAGACAATATCACAAGTAAAAAACAGAGCCTTGATTATGAAAACATTTTATATTGCCATTTGGTGAATGAGTGTTTCAATTACAAGCAGGTTAGTCATTTTGTAATATATTATTATTATCATAATTTTAAGTCCAAAAATGTAAGAATTTCTATGTACTTACTGTATAATATGGTATTCAAAACAAATCAGAATTGTATGCCTCAAATTTTCTCTCACCTCAGTCTAATTGTGCCAAACTGCTCTTTATTGCTGCCCCAGTAAATCTTAGATTGACAATAAAATAAAACGTATTTTAGATTGGACAAGACCAGAATGAAATTCAGACTTTCCAACTCTCAATCCAATGACTCTTTTTTCTTTTATTCTTTTCTCTATTTCTGATTATTTATGTCCATTTAATATCTTCTCTAGAGCTTTCATCATGTGCAGAACTGGCATATTAGAATAGTATGGGGTGAAATGTGATCTTGTAAGAATATTGGAAGTGGGCATATGATCCCCTTAAGGAAAAAGAATAATATTAATAATTTGTGTCTCTTCTGGCTGAGATTGTAAAGTCTTTGTCAAGTAAACGATCTTACTGTATATGGACTTGACATATTCTGCATGTCTCAAATAGTTTTTTTTTGTAACACAATGCTAAACTCTATTGCTAATATAATAAACCAATATTGTATAATGTTACAAACACAACCAAACACACAGTAATTATTATTATAATAGAGAGTTAAATGGTTAACAGTGGTTAAGGTGAGTGGTGGAGCTGTGCAAAAATTTGTACAAAAAAATTGTTATAATAGTTCAATCAGATCTGGTTGCTTCATGCAGTTCATTAAGACATCTTCATTTGATCATCTTTGTAATCATCCTTGTAATATATTCAGCAAGTATCTCTAGAGTAAAATCTACTAGTATATGATGAACTGCTCTGCCTATGGATTGTTTTGGTTTTAGGCCTCACAGACCTTGTTCTAAACACTCGTACTTGGCAAAGCTACAACCCTTAGTGGTGTCCAAGAAGGATCGTTCTTTTGCCTCACTGCCTTGGTTAAGTCACAGCCTTTAACTTTTGCCTATTTTGCCCTTACAGATTAACACCGAAGGGCTAGAGGTAATGTCTTCTTGTTGCTCTCTGGATTATATCCAGTAGTGCAAACACTGTTTAGGGTAATTGTATTTCAACGTCACCTCAATGTGATCTTGAAATTTACATACAACTTACTTTACATACAACTCTGTGCAGACTGGGTTTCTGACATGGGTTTATGTTGACGGGCTTAGCTGTATATGTGGAAAAACTAGTTGATTATAAAGGAATTTCTAGGAGGTTAAAATGCTGAACATTGAGCAAAAAACAAACAAACAAAAAAACAAAGTATTTAATTATATATATAATTTATATATAAATTATGTCAAATTTTAATATCTCATGTATGATCAGAAATGATTAGATAAAATTCTATAAAGATGTTAGTGCTGTATTCTAGCTGATATGTGTGACAATCAGGTTTCCATCTCATTTACAACCACTTCTTAATGGGGTAGAGACACAGTAGTAAAACTGGGTAATTACAGCAGGTCAGGCAAGGACACATGAAGAGCTGACAGTGTTCATTATCATTTGGTGTTGAAATACCATTTAATATGTATTCAAAGGCAAACTAAATTCTATCTTTATGTTTTTTCTCTTTTATAGTGTATGAGGTGGTGACAGTAACAGGTGATGTGAAAGCAGCAGGCACAGATGCTAATGTTTTTGTCACCTTGTATGGAGAGTATGGTGTTACACCAAAGGTTCTCCTTGCCAGCAAGTGAGTTCACCAGCCTATTCAAGATTTCCATCCATGAATGGAGATCATCCATGAATTCACTGTTAATGTTTTAAAATATGATTCTATTCTATAATATTTCAATAGAGAATAAGCCAGAGTAAGACTTCAGACATTTTACATCCAGTCAGTTCAAATAATGCATGAAATACCTTGATATTACAAGGTTTTATACATAAATTTAATGTTTTTTTTTCTTTTCTTTTCTTTTTTTGGGGGTGGGGGGCATTTTATTGTAAATTATATTCATCAATTTTACAATTTTACAATGTTAAAAAGATTGCTTTAGTGTTTTAGGTGTCACCAAAAGCTGAACCGGAAAGCCTCCTGTTCCCATTCCAGGCAAATGTATAAATTACAATAGAATTTAATTTAAATTTTAAGTTCTAATTTTGTAATTTTTTTTTTTAAAAATAGGCATGTTTGGATATGTTGGTAAGGCAGTGAAATGTAAAGATGAACAAGGGAGCGGTGATTAATTGTGTCATTTTGCCTTTCTTTCTGTTTTCTCAGCACTGAAAGGAGGTATTGCCTTATTAAAAAGGCCACTCAATAACTTGTGTGGCAGAGCATTGTGTTTTTATTATTGTATTTGTATATGAGAGCATTCTGGGTGCTTTTTTATGACCTCCCATCCCATTCACACACGCACACACACACAAACACACACACACACACACACACACACACACACACACACACACACACACACACACACACACACACACACACACACACACACACACACACACACACACACACACACACACACAGAGCAAACTACCCAACATTTTCTGTACAGCTTTTCAATGTCTACTCATCAGTAACAAGGAAGTGAAGTAGATCAAATGACATCCTAATCTTATTCACAGTCAATGGGATAGGACGGTTATATTAATCTACTTCCAGTTAAAAAAAAGACAATAACTCTGCATGTGTGATTGATTTTCTACATGCAATTTTTTTTCTCACAATTCTGTATAGAATTGATGTGCATGCCTTAACCAGACTCTTGAAATGCTCCATGCATTAATCAATAAGTCTGAAAATTAAGCAAATATTGATTAATCTAAGAGTATTTCCTTGCTCAGATGTAAGTTTCATGTTGCATAATGACTAATAAAAATACTTTAGGTAAAAAATGAGACTTTAGGTAAAAAGTATAATGTACATCTTTTTGGACTTTGATTGGCATGAATCTGATGGTCAGAATGCAACATTTTGGAATTAAGATGAAATTTAGCAGAATTTCTTCAACTGCCTAAATTGCATCATTTCCAAAGTTTGCTAATTGAGGACTGCCAGTGTTGAATGTATATTTTGATTATAGTAATGAATATGGATTCAATTATGTGTGTGGGGAACACTGTGAGAAATTTTACCTATAATTGTTTGGGTGTTGTGATGTGTGTGACTTGATAAAAGTGTTTTTCAAGCTAATATCCTGCATCTGCAATGTATTGGTGATTACCACAGACAAGAATACTGATACTACTGAGAACAGCACAGAAAATGTTCTGTTTAATTCAAACACATTTTTTGTAAACATGTAGAAATTCTTGTTATTAAAGATTAATTCATTCATTCGTTCATTTATCATTTTCCTCTTTCCTAGTAATAGCATTATGTTTTATTGTATGGATTTTATTTGTGTGGATTTTATTTTGAAAATATGTGTTATATATTCATTTTAAAGTGTTGCACTTTAAAATGGGGTTTTTTTGTACACAATAATCACCAGATGCTACAGATGTGGTAATAAAGATTAGGTTGAAAGGCACTGAAATATTTCATTTATTTGGTCAGAGATTAAATACATATTTGTAATGCCAAGGGCTACATCACAAATTTTATTTTTAAGAAAGAAAGATTGTTTTGCAAAAACTAAATGCAAGTGGTCTCTCACTTCTTTCTTTCTTTCTTTCTTTCTTTCTTTCTTTCTTTCTTTCTTTCTTTCTTTCTTTTTTTAAAATAAATTTTATTTATTCCTCAATTTGCACTATAGGAGCAGGGTGGCTTTCGAAAAGAACAAAACTGATGTGTTCCGGATAAAGACACACAATGTTGGGCCCTTAAAAAAACTCAGGTACTCACAGACACACATACACAGACACACTTTGTATAGCACATTGTGTAAAATGATGCATTTGTTATCTTTTAGGATTGAGCATGACAACACAGGAATGAATGCCAGGTGGTATCTGGATCGAGTCACATTGCTGGACATGAACAGGCCACATCTTCGCCTTTTCTTTGCCTGTAGCCGTTGGCTGGCCCGGGATGTGGGTGATGGACTTACAGTGAGATATCTTCTGGGCAGCCTTAATCCTATGAACATTCCTAAACGTAAGGTCATAAGATACAGTTAATGGTGTAGCGCCATTCTGGTCCTGAAATCTGAGTGCAAAAGCAATTACTACTATTCTGATGTAATATAGTTTTGTTAACTTAAACTTCTCCAAGAAGAAGAATCCTTTTATGAAATTGGAAGAACGGATGCGCACAAACACACACACACACACACACACACACACACACACACACACACACACACACACACACACACACACACACACACACACACACCACGCATATACACACAAGCACACACACAAACACACACATCAACTACTCATACTGTGCTCTGTCTGTATGAGGGGATGGAGAGCACAAAGCAGTTATGTAAATTTATGTGGGCCAAATACTGTAAATGTGTCTGTAAATGTATGATTTCTCAACTGAGATTCCATAAATCTGTATTTGCCAGCTTTCTAACCTCCACATTGGCCTTTCCCTCTTCAGTACTTATAAATATGTATTATATTAACTGTATAGTTCTCCCTTGTCAGTTTTTGTTAGTTTCTTATGCCTTTCTTCTTTCTAGTGGCCGATTCTTCATATGTAAACTACTAAGTATACCGACTTGAATTGTTACACATTTAGGTGATACATGGGGTAGAGTGAAAAGCTCAAATACACAGCATTAATTTTGTGTGTGTGTTTGTGTGTGCATTTGTGTTCCTGACTTGTAGAGAACAAGTACATTGTCAGCGTGTTTACGTTGGATGTCAAAGGAAGCGGAACAGATGCAGATGTTTATCTGACCATCTTTGGAGAGCATGGAGATACTGGTGTGTGTGTGTGTGTGTGTGTGTGTGTGTGTGTGTGTGTGTGTGTGTGTGTGTGTGTGTGTGTGTGTGTGTGTGTGTGTGTGTGTGTGTGTGTGTGTGTGTGTGTGTGTTTGTGAATCATCACATACGTTTGGGTAATATGGTTACATATATGTATTTTTTTTTAAAATGTTGACTTTTAAATTGTGCTTTTATGTGTAGGGGAGAGGAAGCTTGTGAGCGAAGGGAAGGATACTTTTGAGAGGGGAAATGAGGATAAATTCACCATTGAGAATCCAAACCTTGGAAGGCTGACAAAAATCACCATTGGACACAACAACAAGGGCTCCTCTGCAGGCTGGGGCTGTGATAAGGTATACACAGGTGCACACACACACGCAAGCACGCACGCACGCACACACACACACACACACACACACACACACACACACACACACACACACACACACACACACACACACACACACACACACACACACACACACACACATTCAGATACTTAATACTTAATTTTTCCAGAGCTTTTGTCTGTCTGTAATTCATACTGAGTGATTTTTAATTCATGCAGTTTTGAATAGATTAGTGAGCCACTTTCTTAAGAGTTTACACAAGAGACTATAACATGATATGGCCAGGGACAAAAGGACAAAAGCTCCTTACACACACACACACACACAATAATTTTTTACATCGCTATCAAATTGTATTGCATTCTAGATTACCTTGAATTAGTTGATTAAAGTACGATTACAACACTTTTAGAAACATGGTCAATATCATCACACAGTAATGGACTCTCTTATTGTCCTATTCATTTAGAGGTAATTTCCCCACTGAATTAGACAGAATGTATCGATCACTACTGTGTGGCTTTACTGAAAGTCATTATTGAAAAAAGCAATTCTCAAAGTTTTTTTTTTACTAATAAAAAGCAAATACTTTTGCAATAAATGTATGTGTGATATTTATAGGCAATATAAGACCATTTTCTGGTGCTGCAACTAAGCACATTGGTGCTACTGATGTCATAACTTTATGAACTTGAATTTATTCACTTGAATATCTAATCAGTCCCTAGAATTTATTCTATTACACAACAGCTAGTTCAGGTCCATTCATTTGATAATGATAAGGGTACATAATATTCAAGAGTGTTGACATGTACTGTTTGTGTCACTACTCTTTGTCACTGTTAATGTTTTAATTCTAGTAATAATTGTTTAACATAAAAATGGTTACTACAATTTCTGCAGGCCATGTGTTAGTTGTGTGTTGGCATGGCAACAAGCAACCCTCTATCTAGCTATAGCTTGGGAAATATTTTCAGTGATGAAGCAAAATAAACAAAACATAGTCTATATTCATTTTTTGTTCATAGAATAGTTATACAATTATAAAAGCAATATCACTTATAATTCTGCTGTTGTACTGAATATTAGCATGGCTCTGATGACCTGCATGCTTCATGTGTAAAGCCAAATCAGCCATGCTGATACTCATAACAAAAGCAATCTGGCTGGTGGGATATGGCTAAATTATATAACATTTTCTCACAAATAAACTTGAATATAATTATAGAGTAATTGCTGAGGTGAGGAGTATGAGTGTAACTTTCTTTTACTGGCATGTACCAGAGTTGGGCTTTATATGATTTTTATCATTTATATCTATCAATTATATTGTGCATGTTCATGCGTGTGTGTGTGTGTGTGTGTGTGTGTGTGTGTGTGTGTGTGTGTTACAGGTGGTCATAGATGATTTGGGTAATAAAGAAGTGTATCAATTCCCTGTTGATGCTTGGTTTGACATAGCTGAAGGTGATGGAAAAATACAGAGAGATGTCACAGTAGGACCTACTCAACCGATGGGTATGTATGTGAATGAGAGAGAGAGAGAGAAAGAGAGAGAGAGAGAGAGAGAGAGAGAGAGAGAGAGAGAGAGAGAGAGAGAGAAAGAGAGAGAGAGAGAGAGAGAGTAAGAGAGTTATTAAGAAATACTGACAATGACAGAAATAATGGAAAAGTGAGAGAGAGATATTGATGAAAGAGTAAGGAGGCCATTCAAAATGTTAAGTTCATAATTATTCATAATTCATAATAAAAAAACAATGTGTAATGTCCATATATGTGTGTTTGTGTTTGTTTGTTTGTCTGTTTGTATGTAGCGATGGTGTATAATGTCCAGGTGATGACTGGAGATATTCGGGGTGCTGGCACCAACTCAAAGATCCATCTGGTAATGTACGGTCAGAAGGGCATCAAAAACAGTGGGAAAATGTTTTTGGAAGGTGGAACATTTGAGCGCGCTCAGATTGACATCTTTAACGTGGAAATAATGGATCTGATCAGTCCACTAAGCAGAGTCACGATTGGCCATGACAATGCTGGAATCAGTTGTGGCTGGTACTGTGAGAAGGTGTGTATGCATTTCTTTCTCTGTGTAAATATGTTTTTAGGGTTTTTGTAAGCATGTCTTAAAGAAAGTGTGCTATTTTTGTGTACTAAAACTCACTATTTGAATATAGTTTCAATTTCCTATTAAAATAAAATTAATTGTCATTTGTCTTCCTATGAAATCAAATAAGATTGCCTTAGCCAAATTTTTTAAAAAAGATACAAAAGCTAATATTTTCATAACCATTCTATTTCTATTGACTTTTTCTGGGTTTTTTTTCCTTAGGTGACAGTGTATTGCCCTTTTACAGGGATTGAACAGGTTTTCCCATGTCGCCGTTGGTTGGATGAAGATGTTGGAGATGGTTTGGTAGAGAGGGAGATGTACGAAATGGTGTCACTGCGAAAACGCAAACTAAAGAGTGAGAGATTTGTCTGTCTGCCATATGTTTTTCTCTTAACATCCACCCACTGTTTCTTTTTTAGTAACTTACACTTGCCCAAGTATTTTGTACCAATATAACCCATTGTAATGATGTCAGATTTCTGCTTGAACACATGAATAATTGTTGGTTTAGAACAGCTACTTTTATGTAGATTATTCTGAAGCAATAATTTTAAAGTTAAAGTTATTCAGGTTTTATTATATAAATAGGAAACATTTTTCACTAAATCGTCTACAAACTAGTTTTTTTAAATCAATATTTTTAGTGGCTCAATAGTAGAAGTTCAAGAAGCATGTGATATATTGTTGTTAATTCTGACTGACTAAGATCAAAGTACCTGGAAATAAACATACATTTTGTCTGATACATAGAGTACCCATGGTCACTGTGGATCTTTACTTCGGATACGAAAGGAGCAGGAACAGATGCACAGATATTTATACAAGTGTATGGCGAAAAGGGCAAAAGTGACGAGATGAAGCTGGAGAGCAAATCAGACAGCTTTGAGCAGGGCCAGTGTGACAAGTTCATGGTACTGAAAATGACCAGTTGTACTATTCTTATTATATTATATCTGAAGTTCAGATGTGCATTTATTATGTGTTATATACTGTACATATTATGTATTATATGCACGTTTCTTTTAAAAAATATTTTCCCCTGCTGGTCTGTGGTAGATTTTGATGCCTGAGATTGGGAAGATAAGGAAGTTGAGAATTTGGCATGAGAAGAGACATCCGTTCTCCGGCTGGCATCTAGGCAGAGTGAGAATGACTATCCGTTGGTCTAAGAATTTATTTGTTGTTTCTGTGCTGGCCTTAATGTGTGGTTGTGCATCCAGGTTACGTTAATGAACACCTTGTTGAGGGAGAAATATAACTTTGCTTGTAATCGTTGGCTTGATATCAATGAAGATGACCAGGAGATCATCAGAGAACTGCCAGCTACTGGAGCCCATGTTCCTGAGCCTCTGCCATGTAAGAGAACCACAAACTACAACTGACTGTATAATCTCTCACTGTATAAGGCTCTAAACTTTGGTCACACAAATTTGGTGACATCCATCCATCCATCCATCCATCCATCCATCCATCCATCTATCTATCTATCTATCTATCTATCTATCTATCTATCTATCTATCTATCTATCTATCTATCTATCTATCTATCTATCTATCTATCTATCTATCTATCTATCTATCTATTTTCTACATCACTTAAAATACTGTGCTGTGGGGAACCTGGAGTCTATCCCGGGAGACTCGGAGCACAAGGCAGGGTACATGCTGAACAGGATGCCAGTCTATTGCAGGGCACAAGTACACACACACACGCACACACACACACACACACACACACACACACACACACACACACACACACACACACACACACACACACACACACACACACACACACACATCCATTTACACACTCCAATCAACCTACAATGCATGTCTTTGGACTGGGAAGGAAACTGGAAAACCCAGATTTAATCCCAGAGGCACATGGAGTGTATTTAAACTTACCTGTGGGATTTTACTGGGAAAACCCCCCAGCAAGAAATGATTAATTCTCAACAAGTTTAGATGATAAATATTCACTTTACTACTTGTTTATATATAAAGGTATATATGAATATATAAAGTGAATATATATATATATATATATTGTTTGTTTGTTTGGGTTTTTTTGTTTTGTTTTGTTTTGTTCTTCTGATGAACTGTGTTATTGTACCATTACTTTGTGGTGAAATAATTTTGTTATCATTATCTTTCAGTGGTGAAATATCGAGTCACTATCTGCACAGGGAATGTAACTGGCAGTGGGACAGATGCTAGTGTGTATATGAGCTTGTTTGGAGACCTGGGGGACACGGGAGAAAGATTTATGTTCATGAGCAAAACCAATGTCAACAAGTTTGAGAAGGGCAATGTAAGTTGTTCTAATATTCAGTAGTTATTTATAAAAGTCACAACATGAGCTCACAACAAATTTTAAGCAGTGGAAATGTACAAATTAGTCTGTTAGTTACTTTTTATATGCAACATGCAGACGGCATGCATAATCAAAAGGTGAATTTGCCCACAACACATTATTCTGATTATAGTGATGTTAATGGTGCATTTTGTGGATTAATCGATATTATTATATATCGATATATATTATTATATATAAACTGTCTAAATTGTTCTGAATTCTCAGGCTTCTTTGCTCTAAAAACTTTCTTACTGTGTCAAAGGTTCAACTTTTCAGACATTTCACACTTGGTCCTGATTGAAACTTCATTATATGTATAACTGCATATGTAACTGCTGGTTGTTGCAAGTAAACAAAATCAAAGTCTCTTTATTCTTGAAAGCATAATGTTACTACAGTACATGTGTTTTTAAAGAAAATACTATTATTTAAAAATACATACATTCATTAGAATCACTTTGTCAAAGAGGAAGTAGATCATTTTTACTATTTGCGATTACCAATGTGCAATAAGTGTGACTAGCAACTTTTTTAGCTAAGCTAAGCTAGCTAGGCTAACCACTAAACAACTTCTGTCAATTTCCTATGATAATTATGACAGTTAACTTTGCAAGCAATTTACTTGTCAGTGTTACAGTTTAGTCCAGTATATTTGCATATTAGTTATGGGAACAGCAGCAGTGAAGTCTAATTTGGTCAGCATGAGAGGAATCAGAAAGTCAAAAAGACAGATTTTATCCACACAATTGGGATTGCAAGCTTTTGTCTCTCTTCACTTGTGAAAACAGTTTAAATGACATAAATGTAGCAACTATGAATAAAAACACTAAAACATACCAAATGCTTCTTATATTGTTAATATATAGTTAAAGGCATTACATCCCTAAAATTCTCTTTTTTTCCACTCTCTATGCCCCAGGCAGATGAGTTTGTGATAGAGGCTGTTTCACTTGGGACCCTAAGGAGGGTGAGGATTGGTCACGATGGCCGGGGTGGAGGTTGTGGTTGGTTCCTGGATAAAGTGCTGATCAGAGAGGAGGGTCAACCAGAGTCTAACAGTGTTGAGTTTCCCTGTAACAGGCAGGTCAACTATCCTATCACACTGTTATTATAGTCCCAAACAATTATAACTATGTGATTTTTCATATATATACATATGAAAAATCACATAGTTATAATATATATTATATATATTATATATATATAATATATATATATGAAATGTGTCTATGAAAATGTGTCTGTGTGTCTAGACCTGTGACTGCATAATGCATGTGGTGGACAACAAGTCTTGTAGTTTTATAAAATCAAAAGTTAAGTAGTAATATTACCATTCTAACTACATTTGTACAGTAAATGAAAATGAAATAGAATTGCTTAAATATTATTATATTTTTGTCCTATAAAAAGAGTCTAGAGTCTGCCAATTTTGAGTATCAATGAATTCCTTAACCATGCTCTGATAAATATACACAGATGTCTTTTATGCTGTGAGAGCATTTAGCTGCCATAGTTTGTGTCCACTATTGTCACTGCAAATCAATATAAAGTTCTTCTTACAGATTATCTTGATCCTAACCCTAACCCTCTCTCCTGATGGGAATGCTCATATGCCGTCATCTACAGGGTAGGAGGGGTCACTGAATGGTTTTATGAGTTTGAAAATAATGCTATGGATTTCACAGTCGCCACACTTCAATCCCGACTAAAATTTGAACTTGAACCTTTGCAAGCTTAAATATGGAACATTTTGGACTGACATTTATATTGTGCTGTCACAGTCGTTGCAACCCAAACTTAAATAATACTTTTTTGGAAGAATGGTTTCCATATATCCAGTGCAGTTTCAGAGACTTGTAGAATCATTGCTGTAGGCCCTGTAATCAAAACAATTCCCAACATATGAATATCTGTGTGATATGTGTGTGAGTAGATGTGTGTATGTGTATGATAGGGAGAAAAAAAGTAAGAGGCAGTGCATAGGTGTGAGAGTGGTGTTTAAGTCCTTATGTAAATGAGGAAACAGTGCCTGGTTACTAATGGAGACTAAACGATGGAAACACGATGCGTTGGAAACACTAGCTAGACCAGAGGATAGTGTTGAGTTACAAACACTCACACTCTCTCTGCCTCTATCTCTCTCTGTCACTCTCTGTCTCTCTCAGACACAAACACACTGTAATTTTAACCTTAAAAAACAAAACATATATACATAATATCAATACATAAGAAATCTCTCTCTCTCTACGTGTATATGGAAAATTAATTCAGTGACCCATCCAACCCTCTACATATATAAAACCACATGTAGTGACATGCAACATTCCGTTTGTATGTCTACCTTGCTTACTCCCTTAGATGGTTGGATCGTAATGAGGACGACGGACAAATAGTGCGCGAGCTGGTGCCCAGTGCAGATGGCCAACGCTTGTTCAGTGAGTTCATGTGACACATATACACACATCTTTACCATCTACCCCAATGACAAAATCAACAAATAAAAATGTCTATGTGTGTTTTAAAGATGTGAGTTACCACATCGCCATAAAGACAGGCAGCATTAGCGGTGCAAGCTCGGACTCAAAAGTATTCGTTAAACTCTATGGTGAGAAAGGCGACACCAATAAGATCCTGCTTGTTGCCTCAGATACTAGCCACAATAACTATTTTGAGACTGGCCAGACTGACATCTTCACTGTGGAGACCGCTGACCTTGGCAAGGTGAATTTTCACATCTTATCATTTTATTCAAACTTATAGACACATAATTTTATTCAAACTTGTGTGGATTCAATCTCTAACCCAAACACCTAAAATATTTTAAATGCTTTAACAAAACAGGTTACATATTTTAGACCAGTGTTCAGATAAAGATATTATCAAGGCTATGTATGATTTTACCTGCAAAAACTTCAGGTGACAAGAAAGTAAAAGCCTCATTATGAATAAGACCTGTGAAAAGTTCTCCAAGATACCAAATATCCAACCAACCAATTTGCTGTGAAGATGCTTTTAAAATACTAAATTAATGAATAATGCAAATGCGATTCAATTGATGTAATAAAAACTCTTTCAATTAAACTTCTATTATTTAAGTATACCAAACAATATTTGGTATGCACCTTTAAAACTGCATACCTTTCTCAGGTATTCTAACATCCAGTTTTTAGAAAAGTAGCTGGTTGACTTTTATCTCCATTAATTTTATTGCATTGCACTGTTGCCACATGATTATCTGATGGGAAAACTGAATGTATGAGCAGATGTACAGATGCAAATAAAGTGTCTGATGAGCACTGACAGATATCAAGTAGCTCAATAATGAAATTCTTATAATCTTCTTGTGACTATGTGCTGTGACTAAGGTATTTTTATTCAATTTGTGTGTTGCCCTTGGCTCCCTGTTGGTGGGACCCGTAGATAAATCGACTCCTGATTGGCCACACAAATGAGGGCCTGCAAGCAGGCTGGTTCCTGGACAGTGTGTTGATCTGGGTGCCAGTACATGGCCTTCAATTTACGTTCCCCAGTCACCGCTGGCTCTGCAAAGACGAGGCTGACGGCAAAGTGGAGGTTGAGATCTACCCAAGTGAAATACTGGATATTGAAAAATGTACATGAACACACACAAACACACTAGGATTAATAATGATGGTATAATGATATAATGTGATACAAATATCAGAAACAGTTATAGGATTAGCTTTATGTTATATTGATAGAAACTCATTTCCCACTTTATTCTCCACTTATGAGTGGGGTAAATGTACCATTTCATGTCAGGGATCAACTTGGAGACTGTAAATCTTTTAACACATACTACAATACAAATTCTTTCCTAAGAACTGCTAACAAATTAGCCATTAACCTCGCTCTTGATTGCCAGATGAACTATACAAAAAAGTAGTTAGATTGTTAACTGTTAACTGATGTGCTTTGTGATTGCAGTAATTAACTACGAGGTGACAGTTGTAACAGGGGAAGTTTTTGCAGCTGGCACCGATGCCAAAGTGTTTCTGCAGATCTATGGTGATGAGGGCAAGACTGAAGTCATTCAGCTTAGAAGCCGCTCAAACAACTTTGAGAGAGGGACCACAGAGATCTTTAAGGTGTGTGAGCATGTGTGTTTTACCACCTCAAGAAAACAAATAGTAAAACCAAACTACCAAAGACCTGAGTAACTTTGATACGGGCCAATTTGTGATGTCTAGACAAGTGGGTCAGAGCATTTGTGTTGTGGGGTGTTGCCAGTATGCAGAGGCTAGTGCCTAATGTTAGTATTGGTCCAAGAAAGGACAATCAGTGAGAGGGTCATGGGTGCCCAAGATTCAGTTATTCACCTAGGGAGTTTGATTCATTTGATTCAATTCCTCAGTAGAGCTACTTTAACTACTCTTGTCAGCCACATGGGGATAAAAACAGACCCAAATGCAGCAGGATAGCGTAAAATAAGCAGGTTTAATGACTAAAAACACAAAACAGGGACAAAGACATGACAACCAAAGACATGACCAGACTTGACACATGATGCATAGGAAGACAAGGATTGGGGGATTCGATTGCACGCCTAAATAGACATGACAATTTAACACATGAGAAACAGGTGTGCAGAGGCGGGGAGGAAGAGACAAGGGCGGGGCAGGCACGTGAACATAGAACATAAACAAATTCACGTGGCCAAAGTCTGGGCTGGATCCTAGCAACTCTACTATACTAGTTAATGGAGGCTATGATAGAACGTTTCCAGAAAACCTCTCAGCTCTGTGCATGAGGATGTGTAGCTGCAGACCAGACCAGTATTCCTATACATTGCCAAAAGTGCCTATACTGAGCATGTGAGCATCAGAACCGCGGACCAATAGAAGAAGGTGTCTTTTATTTTTCGGCTTGTGGATGGCTTGTGCATCACATACCAGTGGAAGTTGCTCTGAGACAATGTCCGCTGTTGAAAGTGCTATACTTATAAAATGAAACTGAACTGGAAGCAGTCTTGGGCAAAGGCATGCCAGTGAAGACAGTGTGATGTTTTGGGCAATGATCAACTGGGAAACCTTGGGTCCTGGCATTTCATTACAGTGGCATGTACCACCAACCTTAGCATTGCAGACCAACTACACCCCCATCATGGCAGTGGCATTCCCTAATGAAAGGGGCCTATTTTAGCAGGATAATACAGCCTGCCACACTGAAAAAACTGTTCAGAAGTGAACAAAGAGATTCCCCAGATCTCAATTCAACTGAGCATCTGTTGGATATGCTGGGCAAATAATAGACATCTATGGAGGCATAAACGTGCAACTTACAGAACTTGAAGTATCTACTGCTAATATCTTGTTGCCAGATCCAATTATGGCAAAAAGTCAAATTACAACAATTTTGCTTTAAATTCTCTGAGTATTTCAGACAGTCCTTACAAAACAAGAAATATAAATGATCCATTCTTCTTAGTGTAGCTCTTTATCATTTAGAACAGGGGTGTCAAACTCAAATTCACAGTGGGCCAAAATATAAAGCTGAGATAAAGTCACGGGACAAACTGCAACTGATATGTAATGTTCAACCTTTTTCATATGGAAACAAACTTTAGTTTTGCTTAAACACAGGATTTGGAACAACCAGAGCTTGATATGATAAACACATAAGAAATTAAATTAGAAATGAAAGACACATCAGTGGTGTTCATTTCTCAAACTTTGACCATACACCTTTTGACAAATTCTCCCTCATTAGAGGGCCGGGCAGATTTTGCAATCACTGCCACCACAATAAAGCTTTACAGCCTTTACAGCAGCTTCACTTGTTGATTTTGCTTTCATGAACATAGTCTGCCGGGAAACCAGACTTTTTTCATCTCCTCCGCCTTCTGGAGCTTCTGCTTTACGTCCAGGTCCTTATACTTCTCATAATGTTTCGCTTCATAGTGTCTTATAATGTTATATTCTTTCGTTACAGACACGTTAGCTCCGTTAGCACACAAGACAAACAGGTCTGTCCTTTATATTCGTGAACAGACAATCTGCCTCCCACCTGTCTTGAAAGCTCCTATTGTCCATCTTTTGTTTGGCCATTTATTTGGAGGGTGGAATTAACTTGCCCGATGTGACTGTAGCAGGGTTGTTAATGACTGTCAACAGAGAATGAGGGGCGCTTGCTGTTTGTGACTATGCGGCAATACAGTGGCAAGGCATTCTGGGATTTGTAGTATTAGTGGAGCATGCGGCTAGCCAGCTGTAATGCACATCTGATATGAACTAGCAGGTCAAATATAATCACACCAGGCCAGAGTTTGACACCCCTGATTTAGACAATCATAACATTATCATAACAGGACCCATCAGTAAGCAATGTGAGAGATTAAACCTGGAGCATTATATGTTATCACAATCCCTTTACACCATTACTGCACACATACACACACACACACACACACACACACACACACACACACACACACACACACACACACACACACACACACACACACACACACACACACACACACACACACTCTCTAAAACTTGGCTGCCACCAAAAGTGTTTCAATACTCATCACCTTTGTGTTAATTTAGTTCTGCAAAATAAAATAGCTGAGCAGGCCTTGCTTTGGGGCAATTAAAAAATATTTCGTTTGGCACCCTGGATCTTCACTTAAAAGGAAGGAGAAAAAAAAAAAAAAAAAGAAAAGTTGCAACTTAACCCCCCCTTGGAGAAACTCTTCCACACACATAGTATGTGTAACATAGCATCATCATACTGAGATTACAGGTAGGCCTGACATGACCCTTCAGAATGACAATGCCACCAGTCATACTGCTCAATCTCTGCTGGACAGATATGTCAATGTTATGCCATGGCCAGCAAAGAGCACTGATCTCAATCTCATTGAGCACGTCTGGGACCTGTTTGTTTTATCAGACATGTCTTGGTGGAAGGGTAGGTTAAATTGCAAATCTGGCAGTGCAGTACTTGGGGACACACTATATTGACTGTTAATTTTGATACTGACCCACCTTTAGGTCTCAGTTGTTCAATCATTTTATGTTCCTACAAATATTTAACCATTTTAAGTTTGCTAAAAATAAAAATAGATTAAAGTCTCTTTATTGCTGAATATATAACATTTAATTATCATCTAAAACTATATTTAGGATATGTACATTACAACTATGCCTATTCTTTCCTCCCATTGGCCATTTCAGATTGAGGCTCTGGATGTGGGGCGGGTCTATAAGATCCGTATTGGGCACAATGGAGCTGGATTGGCTCCTGGTTGGTTCCTGGAATATGTGGAGGTGAAACGGCTCATCATGGCCATGGTAAAACCAGAGAAGAAAGAAGAAGAGAAGAAAGACAAGAAAAAGAAAAAGAAGAAAAAGGTACGTTTATAAATTATTTGAGCTTTAGCAATTTATAACTATAGAAACTATAAGACTATAGAAGACGTATCTCCTTTTCTTCCTTCATCTCTTTCTCTTTATTTGTGTTTAGGAGGAAGATGAAGATCCAGGTGAACTAAAAGAAGTGGTGAAGACATTTCTCTTTCCCTGCAACCGGTGGCTTGCTCGGGATGAGGAGGATGGGGAGATCGTGATTGAGTTAATGGCTGATGATTATGAAGATCTGGAGGGTATGGAGAGGGAGAGCAAGAGGGAGTGGGAGAGAGAGAAAGCGAGTGTATTTTCCTAAGAATTGGAGCATATTAGTTTTGACAGATTAATGGCATCGTATTTATACTTGTCTAAGTGTGTGTGTTTTCCAGAAAACACATATGAGGTCCATGTATACACCGGCAATATGTGGGGAGCTGGGACAGATGCAAATGTTTACATCAATATCTATGGCGAGATGGGGGACACAGGCGAGAGAAAGCTGCGCAAATCTAACCATTTCAATAAGTTTGAGCGTGGACAGGTGACCAAAAAAATTATCTTATGTTGATTTTAAAAGTAATATAGTATTTACATAAAATGGCAAAGTCTGCAATTACACTTGCAAATTTTCTTTTCAGTTTAACCGACTGGCTTTACTTGCCCAGCAAAACTTAAACCTAACCCAATAAATAGCCTAATCTTACAAACCAGCTAAGCCAATGATCCTTTGAGCCTTGAATCGTATTCACTCTCTTCACAACTAAAGTAGCACTAAGGATTCTTGTCTATTAGTCACGTGATAACTTCAAATTTTACACAGATGCCCTAAATGTTGGCATTACATTTAAATGTATGCGTTATTTGGGACCATTCCTATAAGTTACCAAAGTTAACAATAACGGTATGACATCTAGGTAACTGCATGTCATTACCTATAGAGTCCATAGAACCTTAGATTCAGCTTTGTCTCTAATATGTATATTTATGGCTGGCAGACACATTAAAAGCCAATTATGCAAACCCATGCAGACACATTATAAATAGAATTACAATAACCAAAAGAATCAAGGAAACACCAACATATGATACCAGCTTAACATTTGACACCTCTCAGGTGGACGTGTTCACCCTCATGGCAATGGATCTGGGGCAGCTGAGGAAGCTGCAGATTCGCCATGACAACAAACAGGCCAGTGCAGGATGGTACCTGGAACGGGTGGAAATTGTAGACATGAAGGAAGAGATGACGTAAGCATTCCTCCCAGATAAACCACAGCACACACTTTTACACAATCTACACAGTTAGAACCTTGAGGAGGTGCTTATAGATTTTTTAAATACAATGGAACAACAGAAATCCCCCATCTTTCACACTAATAGACACACTAATAGACACATGCACTGATCTACAGTCTATAGACACTGGTTGTAGAACTGATCAAATACATTTTTCGAAACTGCAGTTAGACCTTTGGATGTGTTTCAGGTATTTTTTCCCCTGTCAGAGATGGTTAGCAGTGGATGAAGACGATGGACAGTTAGCCCGTGAGCTAGTTCCAGTAGATGAGGCTTTCATGATGAGGGAATCTGATGAAGGATCTCCAGCACAGCTTGGACTTGAACAGAAAGGTCAGTGCATAGATCCCTCCAGCAAAGTCATATAAAGCATCAGAGATTTTTTTTTTAAACAATTCTTTACTTGCTAATTGCATAAAAAATTTATTTAATTGAATATGTTCAAGCACTTTTAACACTGAACATTGTTGCAAAGCAGATTTGAAGCAATATATAAATGTACAATACACATTTTATTTTAATACTAATTATACATTTAAATGTATTCCTAATAAACAAGCTAGCAGTGACATAAAAAATGAAACAATAAAGATGAAAAGTTCAGAGGAACCAGATTCAAAAGGGAACCAATCTGGGTGACACTGTGTAGTGTGATTATTAAAAATATGCAGTCCTTCTAGTTATAAAATTAGAAAAGTGACATGACATACGGCTAAGTACGGTGACCCATACTCAGAATTCGTTCTCTGCATTTGACCGATCCAAAGTGCACACACACAGCAGTGAACACACACACACCGTGAACACACACCCGGAGCAGTGGGCAGCCATTTATGCTGCGGTGCCCGGGGAGCAGTTGGGGGGTTCGGTGCCTTGCTCAAGGGCACCTCAGTCGTAGCCGGCCCGAGACTCGAACCCACAACCTTAGGATTACGAGTCAGATTCTCTAACCATAGGCCACGACTTGCCCTAAAGTTATACTTTAAATACTTTATATACTTTTAGAACTGCAATCCATCTCCATTTTTTCTAAGTAGAACTATCAACAGCAAACCCAAACTCCACACAGACCATGTGAGGCCATCCTCAGCAACAGTGAACACCTCCAAGTGATTGGATTTCAAACGGAAGTAGGGCACTGGGATGGATCAGGCAGGTGTGGTAGAGATGAAGGGATCAGAAACTCTGAAATGTCAAGAGTCGCATGTGTAGTTCAAGAGAGAGAGAGCGAGAGAGAGAGAGAGAGAGAGAGAGAGAGAGAGAGAGAGAGAGAGAGAGAGAGAGAGAGAGAGAGAGAGAGAGAGAGAGAGAGAATGAGAATATTAGGTGTGCTTGTGATTATCTTATGAATAAGGCAAAAAAAAATCTCAATTACTCATTCATGACTAGTTTTTCTGCAGGACCATAGCCAGGAGAAGGCTGTTCCATTAACTGCGACTTAATTTTAATGCTTATCAATGAGCATTGTATGATCAATGGTGTCAACAGCTGCACTAAGGGTGAAGCGCCACAGGCAGGGATACACAACCCTGATCAGAGGCCAGTAACAGGTCATTGACCACCTTAACCAGTGTTGTCTCTTTGTAAGATTGAGCATAACTGCTATGTTGCAAACATTTCTAGGATCTTGGAGATGAAATGGAGGTTTGATATTGGCCTATAGTAGGACAGCTGATAGAGATAGTCAGATTTTTTAATCAGGGGTTTGATAACTGCTTGTTTGAAAGATTTAGACCCTTGGCCAGTACTAAGGGAACCATTGATTCATTTTAGGAGAAGTTTGATTGCTTCTGGCATTATCTGTTTGAAGAAATATTTAGGTAAAGGATCTAGTACACAGGTTTAGCTGTAAAACTGATATTTTTAATTTTATGTCATTGCTGCTGTGTATTGATGGCTCCATGTTCCTGCTGTGGATTTAGTTTTAGTTTATTTTGATACAATATTGTGGTTTTTTTTTTATTATTTTTTTTATTAATTTTATCTTCAATTAAGGTGGAGCAATATGCTGATCTAGTGTCAGAAAGAGATTTCTGTCACTTAGGAAGCTCTCTTTCCATGATACTTGAATAACTGCAAAATTAGTTTGATGCCATTTATGTTCTAATTTTCTAGCAGTCAGTTTTGCATGTGTGTTTGTTAAACCAAGGTACTAGGTTTTTCTCTTAGACTTGGATTTTTTTTAAGTGAATATTACATTATATTATCTAGAATGTAGAAAAACAAATCTAAGTATTTAGCATAAATTTTGTGGTTTTCATAAGTTTTTGTGTGACACCTACATTATCATCATAAATAAATGCAACATTCCTTTCATGATTGTTTTTATGGTTGATGTACTGAACTGTATCCAAGCTGACTAGATTAATTTAATGCTACATGTTCATTTAGTTTAATCCATAATTTTGTTAAACACAGTGCATTAAACTCCTGATCCGTGATACTTTCATTAACAATAAGTGCTTTGGATGTAAGAGATCTAATGTTTAGATCAAAACAGTTCTGATCAAAAGTGTTGGCTGTTCATTCACAATGATCTAATATGTTGTTACTCAGGTCACTTAAACAAACTCTCAGAGTGTTTCTACATTTTTGTTTAGCTCAGGGAATGGACACTGTCTCAAAATTGTGGGATCATGGCAGCAACTCATTGCTTAGTGCAAGCAAGACCAGACAGCTTGTGTGCTGTCTGGTCTTGGCTCTGGATTGTCCATGATTAACTAGGCCAGTTCTGAGTGCTATGCTGCAAGAAATGAGAGCAGAACTTTCTCAAGTGGGAGGGACACTCTCCTGCTCCAATTATCTCTTAAACCCCATCAAGCAGTTCAGTGACCATAAACTTCTGTTAGCTACATAGTTACATTGCTAATGCCAACACATAGGACATTGCCTGTCCTAATTTACACACCTCTATAATAGTACTCTAAATCAGTGGTCCCCAACCTTTTTTTCGCCGCGGACTGGTCAATGTTTGATAATTTTACCGCGGCCCGCTGGGGGTGGGGGGTGGTGGCTATACAATTAAATTAAAATTATTAATAATTTTAAAAATTAATCATTTTAATTTAATTGTATTTAAACATGCCTTTTTAACTCACTACAATGCTAAATCAATGAGAACCCTGAGCTTGTTTCTTTGCAATGAGACAGTTCCATCTGGGATAACAGGAGACAATGACACCCGAAGTGTGTTGCTTACAGTATGTCCAGTTTATTCCGTTGATTTGTTGTGGTTGCTGTCACTGCAGAAAACCCCGCTTCACACAGATAGCATGTCAGAAATGGCAATAGGGATTTAAGTGCTGTCTCAGGGTATTCCATGACTTTTATCCAGAACACCGGCAGAGTTTCTAACTTTCTAAAGTTTGTTTCGTACTAATTTGTTCTAATTTGTGGGTTAAATTTGAGCAAACACAATATACACGTACACCAAGCACTGTTAAACATGAGAAAGTACCGGTGAACAGAGAGAAGAGCGAAACACACCTTCTCTCCACCAAAGCTACAACGCAACTGCCGCTTGCAGCCGCTCAGCTCCAGACGTCACCTAAACCCGGCCCGAGATCACGATATTTTGGTATTGGTGCGGCTTTAGGTGACGTCTCTCAGCTCCCGGTTTTTAATGTTCCTTGGGCGGCCCAGTAGCATTCGGCCCGGGGGTTGGGGACCACTGCTCTAAATAACCTCTGACTGACAAAAGAATATATCATTAGCTCCCTCATGAAAAACTACCCTTTAATACCTATGCTTGCCTAAGACCCTAAGATTACTTGCTATGTCCAGTAAAACTATTGCTAACACCAGAGGAAGAATGACTCCTGAAGATCCTGAAACTAAAACACTGAAATGAGGTGGATGGCCTTTGATTGCTGACATTAGACAAAAAACAAAAGCATTATTTAGCAAATGCAAACATTTCTTGGTGGAATTAGCCAAAAATATATGATTTTGCAACATTAGAAAACATGGGTAGCAATGTGGTGCATCACAGCTCCAGTTTCTGTACAGGTTACAATTGGACACAAGGAACTTTTACTTGTTAACAGAGTATTGAAAACTGAAACCAAGTCTCAAACCAAAAATAAGTACAACAGTTGGTTTGCTTTTATCTAAGATTGTTTGTATCTCTAGGGAATATTAAATTAAAATATCTGCTTAAATATATCATTTTTACTTAAATATATCAGCATTTATTTTACTATCCCAGTGACTATTTGTCAGCATAATAAAAGTCCTATATAGCTGACAGTATATGTTTAGAGTAACTGCTTAATGTTATTTGTGTGTTGGTAGCCATGTCAACCACATACACCATGCGAATAAAGACAGGAGACAAAAAGAATGCCGGTACTGATGCCAATGTTTACACTGTTTTATTTGGGACAAAAGATGACACAGGTAAGAATCAGCATTGTGTGTTAATGTGTAAAAAGAAAAAGAAAATACAAATGTTGTGGAGTGATTGAAATGAAATTTTACAGTATGTCATTTTAAGAGTAGAATATGTATGTGTTTGTAATTAGGTATCATTAATCTGAAGGCCTCAAAGACTCACAAGAACAAATTTGAGAGGGGCTTAATTGATGAGTTCACTATAGAGGCAGTGGACCTCGGCAGCCTTAAAAGAATTCGCATCGGACACGACAATGCAGGTAAACACAGGCACATTCGCTGCCACCTGCTCTACTGCTTCTTTAATTTTGTTTACATATAATTGCTAATTATTGAACACTATGGTAATTACAATTAATATTTAGTTCATATGTATAGTTCATTTAAATATCTCCATGTGCTTTGATGTTTTTACATTATATATTTTAGTCATGGTTATATATACTCATATGAAGGACACTCTATTAGTTGCAAAATCTTCACAAACACTGGACATATTTGTAAAGTGGGTATGTAATTCTAGTTACACATTCAATATGTCACAAACAGTAACTGCAAAAAACAAACAAACATAGAAACAAATATAACAGATTCATAAATAAGGAACAAAATTAGTAAGTGAATCCTGCTCTAACAATAAATACAAATTCTAATTCAGATTTGTCACATACAGTACAATGATATACATAATACAACATTGTGAAATGCTTTCCAGTAAAAATCAGAGTGTTTTTGTTATTTT
>NC_062538.1:14898247-14975747 GCF_022655615.1 Tachysurus fulvidraco | reverse complement strand
TGGCATATGTACTTCTCAAAAATCCCTCTGCCTCAACAAGAGAGAGAGGTGCCTGAATTTCGAACGAGGAGCTGAGAATATGTTCATTGTAGAGGTAATACACGCACACACACACTCATGCATTTGATGTTCTGATCTATGTATCAGACTGAACATTCTGTGGATTTAATTAAATGTTTTTCTTTTTCTATTGCAAAAAAATTTGTAGTGCCTTTTTTGCTATAAACACTCTTTTTTTAATTGGTTGCAGAACCCTGACAGTTAAAACTTCATAAGCTTATATTTTACAGACACCCTTATCCAGAGAAACTTACAGTTATCTCATTTTACACTACTGAGCAGTTAAGGGTTAAGGGCCCAGAAGTGGCAGATTTGAACTCACATCTGTCTGATAAGTAGCCCACAATCTTAATCATTAAACTATCACTTCCCCAAGCTTGGGCCAATCCTTCATGCAAAACATGTAAAGCTCCTTTATATTTTCAGGTTTGTAAACATGGGCTTTAATTGATACTAGATGTTTTCAGTAGAGGTAAAAACTGGAGGCAGAGATGATAATTGAAAAACATGAATAATGTGAATTTGTATGGAAGTATGCATGCCAACCCTAATGGACATGATTAAACAGCAAATATCCTGAGGGCAAATTAAATCAATTTCCAATACAACAATTTATTTGATTTATATAAACTACCATATTTAAAAATGAGTTATAATGTGGTAGAAATTTTGTCACCATGAAAAAACACTGGCAATGTGAATGAATGTATTGAGAATTTTTTTTTTTCTGCAGCTGGAGGACATCGGTGACATCATTGAGAAAATTAGGATTGGTCATGATAATCGAGGAGTGAACGGGGGTTGGCACCTTGACAGAGTGGAGATCAGGAGATTGCTGAGAAAAGGAAAGGTACTAAATCTTTTTTTTCTCAAAGCTTATTTAGTGATAATTCTACCACACTTTAGGACAAATGGTTAGCAAATGGTCTGTTCTGACATGCATGTTGTTAAAATGCCAAGAATTCTATCTGGCTTGATTGTATTTTGAAACTTAAACTTAAATATTCTAACACTAAACTTGGCTGAGAGACCCAATGTGGTCTTTTGCTGCTGCTGCACATACACACCAGTAGCCAATATTGGATCCACGATCATTTATTGTGGATTTTCATTTCTGTATAAGCAATATGTGTGTCTGTCTATGCAGGGCTCTGAGACGGCTATATTCCCATGCGAGAGTTGGCTAGCCCTCTCAGAGGAAGATGGTGAGACAATACGGGAGCTGGTCCCCTCAGACATCATCATTGAGAAGTTGTCTCGAGATGGAACGCTCAAAAGAATTCAGACTGAAGTTGATGATGCACTAGAGAGTATGAAATCTACAATAATACATATACATAATTTTTACTTACATACAAGTGTGTGCATTAGTTAGTTTTAATTGAATTCTTTTCTGTGACTATACAAAAACAAGTCTCTTGTAAATGATCATGTAATAGGATGCTGTAGGGATGACATGTTTTGTAGGTCAGCCTGGAAATTAGCATCACTCTGGTTCCTTGTGTGTGTTTAGTTCATATATATTCGGTGACCGTGACCACGGGTGATGTGTATGGGGCAGGCACAGATGCGAATGTATTCATCACTATATATGGAGACATGGGGGATTCGGGAGAACGTAAACTCAGCCAATCGGAGAACAACAGGAACAAGTTTGAAAGAGGAGCGGTAAGACACGGGAATTGTGAAATTTTAGAATTTTTTAAACTTTCACACCTGTAATGTCAACCTGGACTATTCATGAGTCTGGAGGTTTCTTAAACGATAGCGTCTTCCAGATGGCAACAGAGTGAAGAGGTGGTTGCTGCGGTGAGAAGAGTCTTTTATTATATTTCTTCATTGCTCCAGGACTGAGAGCCAATGTGGAGATATGATAGTTCCCCAGTCTGTCAGTCTGTGTGCAGTCTGTTAGAAAGTCCAGAAACAAACCTAATCACTGACACCCAGGTTAAGCAGTTTGATGACCATTCTGCTGTGGATGATAGTGTTAAATGCACATTGTACATTTGCTTTAAACAAATAAGTGCACGTTATTTTGGATTTGCAATCGGAGTGTTTTACCCATTGACTGTTCTTTAACTTTCCTCTGATTGGTCAGGTGGACACATTCAGTATTGAGGCAGTGGATCTTGGTGAAGTGTTTAAGATCCGCATACGCCATGACAACAGTATGCCAAGTCCCGATTGGTACTTGGACCAGGTTGAGGTTGTGGACACGGAAACAGATGAAGTGTTTCTCTTCCAGTGTGAGCGCTGGCTGTCTCACAAGAAGGAGGACAAGCGCATCGAAAGAGTCTTCTATGTTAAGGTGTGTGTGTGTGTGTGTGTGTGTGTGTGTGTGTGTGTGTGTGTGTGTGTGTGTGTGTGTGTGTGTGTGTGTGTGTGTGTGTGTGTGTGTGTGTGTGTGTGTGTGTCTTTTAAAACACATACCATCTTTCACTCTATGCAAATGAAAAGTGCATTCAAGTAATAGTGAAGTCTCTACACTTCATCTTCGATTTGAACTGAAACAGTGGGCTCTAGTTTTGTGACAAAAAAAAAAGAATGCATGTGCAAAAATCAGTAGTATTCATGGTGGGTCAATTTGGCAGCTTACAGTAAGTCCAAATTATATGAGGGGAAAGTTTTCTTATTATGCAGCCATTTGAATGGATTTTTTAAGCTTCCCATTTATATGCAAATGACCTGAATGTAGTTTACACCTCCAAGGTTACCAGAATTTTACAAATTAGACTTTTAGAAAGTAGCATTTTAACAGTTGCCTTTATACCATAGTTATTTGACATTTTTAAAATAGAACCATCTCTATCTATTGGTTTACTATCTATCTATCTCTATCTATTTTATTCATTGCATCACAGGCAATGCCTCATTTACTCTCTATGCAGATCTATATATATTCTCAAATTAATGAAGCCTCAATATTAAGTCATGAAATTATAATGTGAATAGATCCATGGCTGGTTCTGCTTAGCATAATCAGGTCTGCTGGGATCAACACATGTAAGTCTGCAGATTGAAGGTGTCATTAGCAGTTTCTGGCTTTGCAAAAAGGTGTATTTGATGGTATTAACTGATGAACGGTGTTACTTCCAGCTTTTAATGCTGTTAATGCTTGTTATGAGAGGAAAAAGGGAGGGGAGCATCAATTTGATCCCATTAACACAGGATCAGCTGAATGGCAAATTCTGCATAAATTAGGTGATTTTACTGCTCAGGATAAAAAAAATCGGGGCCAAATGATTTAATTTTTATAAATTGAATTTATATTTATAACTCTCTTGCTCTAATTGTTAACAGGTTAGAACTGAATCATTGTATAATTGTGTATCTGTGTAGGGATTCACAGGAGAAAGAGAGAGTGCATTCTGCCCTATAAGGAAAGTGGCTACTCTGGACAGCAACATGAATAAAAAGGGCAAAAAACGAGCCACTGAAGACGATGAGGAAGAAGAGGAGGAAGAGGAGGAAGCCTCATGTAAGAGGACATTGACACTATTCATTTGGTCACATAATCTTACAGTCATGCAATATCTAATTAAAATACATTGTATGTCTGTTTGTGTCTGTGTGTTTATAGTGATACCGTATCACTTGACAGTGAAAACAGGCACTGATCCTGAAGCAGGGACAAACAGCCGTGTTTATGTCATCATTAAGGGGTCAAAGCATAGGCAGACCGAACTTATGTGGCTGGAGCTAAAAGATGAGAGTGCCTTCACTCCCCAGGCATTCGACTCTTTTACCTGTTATGGTAGAGATGTAGGAGAGATAAAAAAAGTGGAGGTGAGAACATACATACATACATGCACAAAGTCAGTTGTCACCCAATTTGTAATTTAAGTATTATTACTATTCTTCTTCTTCTTCTTCTTCTTCTTCTTCTTCTTCTTCTTCTTCTTCTTCTTCTTCTTCTTCTTCTTATTATTATTATTATTATTATTATTATTATTATTATTGTTGTTGTTGTTGTTGTTATTATTATTATTATTATTATTAATAATAATAATAACAACAATAATAGTTGTTTTTGTTGTTGTTGACAACAATAACAATAACAATAACAATAACAATAATAATAATAATAATAATAATGGCTGATGTAGCCGAACCATCTTGGTGTGTGAAAGCTGCCTTGCATCCAGACCATCATATGAAAGCACACGCATTTGTGATCACAAATTACATCAATGTGAATTAGCAGAAAATTGCTAATTAAATTTAAAATAATATATTTTGTTGGTGCAGGAACAACATGTGCTTGGTGTATTTCTATATCTATATTTATCATACATTAACGTGCAGTCCTGAGTTTACAGTAGAAAACAACAAGTCACTACTTTAGGACTGTTATCCTCTTACGTATTTCCTTCAAATGGTCAGGCAGACCCAAGTGCACTTTGTGTAATGAGCTATAGCCTTTAGCCTGAACGTTAGCATCAGGAGCATTGCAAATGCAGTTTATGCATTTAGTTTGAGAAATATAATTTATTAAAATTGAATTATACTGAATAATATAATCTAATGTTGCTATTTTGCAAAAATCAATGACAACAAATAATTTTTTTTTGTTTGTGTGTAGTTAGGACATGATGGTGCAACCGCGGAAAGCTGCTGGTTTGTGGATGAATTCACTGTTGCTGTGCCGACCAAGGGCATCATGTATGTTTTCCCATGTAAATACTGGCTGGCTAAAGATCGAGGGGAAGGATTAACTGCACACGTGTTTAATGTCATTGATGCAGACACTATCGGCATTTCACGCAAGGTATACACCCAAACAATCAAACATACTCTTTTTCTCACACTCTGAAACATTCTTAATGACAGAGCCTAGAATATAATAAAAAAGATGTGGCTGGGACTGCATTATGAGGAGGGTGTGAACAGCATGTGAGCATTGATCATGACTTTCTGGTCCAGTACTAGGTTAGAAGCTTAGGGTGCTTTCACATCTATAGTTCGGTTCATTTGGTCCGGACCAAAAGCATAAAATGATGCATTGTAGCTTTTTATCAGTTTTGGTTCCTTTTCACACCACACTGATCGTTCTGTTCCGCACCAGTTGAAACAAACCAAAATGCAGTCATGTGATAACATCCACATCACTCATTGGCCACATGTCTTTGAGCGTATTTCCTAAACTACTTCTCGATTGGTCAGAATAAACGTGCGGGAAATTTCAATGAAACTCCGGAAGTAAACAAAAAGAGGAAAATACAGCATACAGTACACCATGGAGAGACGACTGCGTGCTGCGATTATGTCCGTGGTTGTAATCTACTACATCGCCTGTATACAGCATTCTATGCAAAGTCTTACTTTTCAGAATGAAGCACGAATGCAGCTTGAAAATATCATTTTAATGCACTGCAAATGGCGAAGACGCATCGCAAGACACTTCAGGAGGCGGCGAGCATTACTTTTGCGAAACTGTGACATGCTTATCTTCTGAAAATATTGCCAACGACCCACTACGGCAGCTGGTTTAGTCCAAAATGCTTTTCGCAGTTAGGTCTATTCGATCTCGGACCGTGTTCTCACCACAAACAAACTGTACCAGAGTTCGTTTGAAAGCGTACCGAGACCACCTTTTCAAGGAGGTCTCGGTCCGCTTGTTTGGTCTGCTTTTGGTGCGCACCAGAGTTCGATTGCTGCATTCTCACCTGCCCAAACGAACCGCACCAAATGAGCAATCGAACTCTGGTACAATTCAACCGAACAAACAAGGCAGGTGTGAAAGCACCCTTACTCTACAGCCAGGATAGTGGCTTAAATTGGCCTTAAACATGATCCCCACCTCATGAAAGTTCTCTCCAGTTTCACAGAGTTGTATGACACAGGTCTGTTAAGGTCACTGTGTTGCTGGGTCAGAATGAGCACTCATGGACTTACAAGGTGAAAGATCTGCTGTTGTCCCGAATATCTAAGGCTGCTGTCTGACACCATTTTTGCTTCAGTTGTTTGAAAGTGTCCATCTGGAAGTCTTTCACTTGCAACTCTTTTCCTTGGCATAATTTTTTCAGCAGCTTGCCAATTTCAGCATAGAAGTCCCACCAGGCAAAGAACCAAACATGCTCTTGTATTCATTATTGTTTCTGCCTCACTGTGATATTTTCAGATGTATTTAGTTCGACCTATTTAAAATATAGACAATATGTTAATTAAATAGCCATGGTGGCTAGGATAAAACAGTTACCTGTGAATGGAGGGTGTGCAAGGTAGAATATCCATCCATCCATCCATCCCATTTTCTACCGCTTATCTGAATTTCTCGGGTCACGGGGAGCCTGTTCCTATCTCAGGCATCGTTAGGCATCAAGGCAGGATACACCCTGGACGGAGTGCCAACCCATCACAGGGCACACACACTCTCATTCACTCACGCAATCACACACTACGGACAATTTTCCAGAGATGCCAATCAACCTACCATGCATGTCTTTGGACCGGGGAGGAAACCGGAGTACCCAGAGGAAACCCCCAAGGCACGGGGAGAACATGCAAACTCCACACACACAAGGCGGGGGCGGGAATCGAACCCCCAACTCTGGAGGTGTGAGGCAAACGTGCTAACCACTAAGCCACCGTGCCCCCAGGTAGAATATCATTTTACTAGTATTAACATTTTCAATAGTGGTAAAAAAAGAGACACTGTTTTGGTAATACCATTTTGGTAGACACATCCATAGAATGCAAAAGTCATTCATTGTTTTGGCTTGTACTGTAGGTGGTGTCTGAATCTAGGTGTTATTTTGGGTGTTATTTTGATGCATTCACCATCAGGTGGCAGTGTTGATCTTCTCTTGAATCTTTGATTTTTTTATGGGAGAGGAGAAGAATGGGGTTTCCAAAGCTGATGTACTGTATTTACTAATGGAAAATGAGTCTGGTTGTGAGCATGCTGCATTCAAAGCTGATATATTTACTAATGGAAAATGAGTCTGGTTGTGTTCACACTGCATGTAGTCAGTGTGGCAAAGAGGTCACAAAACTAATACAGGTCACAGTTTCAGCAGAACAATTTAAACCAAAAATACTAACTTAGTACATTAACTAAGCAGATTATGCCCCCCTTTTAGGTACAGTGAAGACTTCCACAATTAGCAGATAAGCAGACAGGTTGCTTGGTCCAAAAGGAGGAGACTGAGAAGTGAAGGCAGAGAAACAAAATTAAATGCTTTAACAACAGTAAAAATAGTTAATACTTTATTTGATTTAGTAAAATAAATTGAATAAAAGGCAAAGAAAAGATCAGTCACCACAATACCAGTCAATACAGTATAAAACAGTGAAGGGGGGAAGGTAGTAGGTGACTTAGTCAAAGCAAAAATGAAACAAAAACGCAGAAAACAGAGACAGTAGTGCCGCAGGATGTTGCCCTGCAATCCCAAACAGATTTCCAGAAGGCTACTTCTTTCAGGTGTAGAAGTTAAAAAGACAAACAATGATTTTATACTGTGACTTAAAAACACATGCTGTCGGGGGAGAAAAACAAGAGATAAGGACAAAAAGCAGTCCAAAAAGCCAATCAACACATTTAATGGCTAATGAATGAATTATTTCACTCCCTCACATAATTTTTTTTACATATGTGTATTTTGTGTGTGTTTGTCAATCTGTTTGTTGCTCGAGTTGATCAGTGGAGTTTACTGTCCTTTTGCCACTGAAAAAAAGGATTTGTCTGTTTTTTATAAACTGTTCATCTTTAAAAAAAGAAAAATCCATATCATTTGCAGCGTGAAAGTGATACAATCTACATCCACACAATCTGAATATGGAATTATATTATGGAATGCTCATTAATTATTACTGACTTTCCCTAGCTCATCCTAAAACTAATTCCTCTTGTCTTGTAGGTCATCTATGAGGTAACTGTGGTTACAGGTGATGTCCAGCATGCTGGCACAGACACACAGATCTATATCACATTGTTTGGTGTGTACGGCATATCAGCGGAGATCCCGCTGCCTAAATTAGAAGACAGGTATACCCTCGTTCTCTCTCTCTCTCTCTCTCTCTCTCTCTCCCTCTCTCTCTCTCACACACACACTCACACACACACACACACACACACACACACACACACACACACACACACACACACACACACACACACACACACACACACTAAAAGGTGAATGTATACACAAGAGAAACAAAGAGGAGGCTATGAGGTGTTTGTGTGTGGGTGTGTGGTCCCAGGTTTGAAAGATGTCAGACTGACACTTTTAATCTAGAGATTGAGGACATCGCTCCACTCCGGAAAATGCGAGTGCGCATCGATGGCTCTGGAAGCAGACCGGACTGGTTCCTTGATCAGGTGTTCTGTGTTCTACAGTCATGTTTACAGATCACCTCTGCATGGCAATAAAGATATGTGACATCTGATAGCTCTCCTTAAGTTATAAGAGAGGTTTTACTAAGTCTTTATTAAAACACAATTAATCTTGTTTTTTTTTTTTTAATTTAATTTGGTACCTGTCTGTAAATATGTCCAGGAACATACATAAACATGTTAATAATTGTTTTTCATGATTGTGTGCAGATTGTTTTACATAACCTTGAGACAGATGAGGTAGCACTGTTTGTCTATGAGGATTGGATGTCCCGCACATACGGGTCGAAACGCACTCTCATCTGTGAGATGCCTGCAATTATTGACGATGAAGAAGTGGTGCAACTCACAACTTACGTTATCGCAGTCAAAACCAGTGATGTAGCAGGTACACAACTCTACAAACCGTTGCACTATACCTGTTGTACATTACACATGACTACACATACAGTAAAATCCATACTGGTGATACTACACCTAACTGCAGAATAGCCACAGCTACACAAGTCAATGAAGGCTCCATTACACCCACTCCCCTTAATTAATGCCTTGTGTTAAACTGTAATTGTTTGTTGTAATGGTGAGAACAAAATCCTTAAATGTTATTGGTTATGTTTTAGGTGCAGGGACAGATGCCAATATATGGATGATTGTTTTTGGTGAGAATGGAGACACAGGAACTCTTGCGCTGAAAGAAAGCGAGAACACCAACAAGTTTGAACAAGGCCTGACCGACACATTTCGCTTTACAGACATTCTCAGTCTTGGAGAACTCTCCAAAGTCCGGGTGTGGCATGACAACTCGGGTGAATGTTTTGTCACTATCAGTGGTTTGACAAAATTTTATCGTGTGTATTCATGCATGCATATGGCTGTGGTAGGATGGTAAAAACCCTTCTACATTTCTATTCAGTATTTTATATGCTGCTATTGATATCTTCATGGTTTACTGCCATATTGTAAATGTAATCAGTGAAATTTTATACTACTATGTGGTGTTGACTGTACATATGTATCTTACAGTATGTGTATAAATCTGTGCATTCCTGAATGTCTGTAACACAGATTACATCTGTTTTTCATGACAGGGCTTGCTCCAGGGTGGCATCTGGAGTCTGTGGATATTTTTGATGAAACCATAGGGAAGAAATTTCGTTTTCGTTGTGACCGCTGGCTTGCTAAGAAGGAGGATGATGGGCAGATCATGAGAGAGCTGGCCTGTGCTAACAATGATGTGCTGGACTTTGATGAAAAAACAAGTATGATGCTCACAGACACACATGTCGGCATCCATATTAATATAGTTTTATCCATCCATCCATTCTCTACATCACCTATACTAGTGGCTTGCATGGAACCTGGAGCCTATCCTAAAGGCACAGAGCAGGTTATACGCTGTAAGGATGCCAGTCTCTCACAGGGCACACAGACTCACATACCCATTTGAACACTACGATCGATGTCAATAGATAGAGACGTCAATCAGCCTAAATGTCCTTGCACTGGGGGAGGAACTGAACCTACAGTAAAAACCCCTAAGGCACTCAAAACTCCACACATGGCAGAGGCAGGATTCGAACCTCTGTGGGAGCATGGCAAAAGTGATAACTACCAAGCCACTGTGCCCCCAACAACAGTATTATTTACCACATGTTAACCTATCCTTGTCTCTAAGTTACTAAAACTTTGTGTATATGCAAGGCAAGTAGAGGATTGAACAAGGCTTGTCTATTTTTTGGTAGGCTGAAGGTGGAGTTTTGCATGATTTCTCTTTGCATGATTTCCCTTCAAGGATGTCTTCTCACCTCTGCAAAACATGATGTTAAGTGAACTGTGTGACTCTAAATGTGAATAAGTGTTTGAGTGTGTGTCTGGGGTGAATTCCCACCTTCTGCCTGTGAGAGGCATGGGACCCACCATGACCATGACTAGGATAAATCCATTTTTGCATTGAAACATAATGAACAAAATAAACAAACGTTTGGGTAGTTTCCAATTAAAAGTGTAACATATGTCACCAGCATAAACATTTTGAAACGATTTTTTTTTCAAATGGTTTAAATGTTACTTAGGGAAACATTCGACTTCAATGATCATCACATATTTAATTTTTTATTGTATTATTGTAAATATATATATGTGTGTGTGTCATTTCTCTGTTAGAGTACGAGGTTGTTACAATAACAGCAGACACGGATGATGCTGAGACAAAAGAGAATGCCTGGATCATTCTGGAGGGAAGACTGGGAAGATCTAAAGAACTCACGATGGAGAACTCCACCAAAAAGAAACGTTTTCTACAGTAAACTATAAAAAAAGCTTTTTTTAAAATTTATAATTAATTAACAACTGGTGTAAAGTTCACATCACTATGGTGGGGTGAACAAAAAACTTTTTACAAATTACAGTAACGTGTGTGTGTGTGTGTGTGTGTGTGTGTGTGTGTGTGTGTGTGTGTGTGTGTGTGTGTGTGTGTGTGTGTGTGTGTGTGTGTGTGTGTGTGTGTGTGTGTGTGTGTGTGTGTGTGTGTGTGTGTGTGTGTGTGTGTGCACATGTGTGCTATAGAGGTGCCTTGGACAGGTTTGAGTTCTCCTGTAAGATTCTGGGTGACATTGTTAGTATCTGCTTGGGCCACATCCCCAAAGATGGCAAGAAGAACAAGTCAGAAGCCTTCTGGAGGGTTGAGGAAGTCATCATCACTGAGAAGAACCTTGGCAACAGGTTAGTGATTCCTGACATAAGTGCTGGGACAATGAAGTGGTCGATATTGAGATGCAATGTGTGGTATGATCTGTCTCATATTTTCATGATTCCTATTATTTATAGCACTTTTCTTAAAGTACACATGTAAGGCATAAAATTTGGGTCTTAAAGACAATTTCTCATTAACTTAACTAGATTCAAATAAAAAACTAAAAAAATAGTATTGACCAACCATTGCCAAGTCACAATACATTAGTTACAACCCCAGGTATCTATGAGCACAAATATAATTGCTAATAATAAAGAATTTGTAAGGATTTGAAAACAGTCCTCGGAGGAAGTTGAGAACCTTGATGCAACTATATATTGATACTATTACCCTTGAGAAAAGGAGGCCTTAGCCATGCTGGCCCATTTATTCTAGTCAGAACTACTGAATATACTATTCCCAGTATTTGTAATGTGCACCATAAATGTCAAGTATTCCATCTTGTTCCTCACTCCCTTCCCAATCCCTTATCTTTAGGTACATCTTCCACTGCAATTCCCTCATCCCACTCTCATCAAAACGTGATGACTTCCAGACCTTTGATTGCACAAAGTTTATTGAGAGCTTTGCCAGCAAGGCACGCAAACTGGTACCTGTGACATATGAGATCATTGTGATCACAGGTGAAGAGAAGGGTGCAGGCACAGATGCCAACGTGTTTCTTACTGTCTTCGGTACCAATGGTGATTCAGGTCGCCGCCAGCTGAAGCAGAAGTTTCGTAATCTTTTTGAGCGTGGCCGCACTGACCGATTCAGCATCGAGCTGTTGGATTTGTGCGAGCTTCTTAGAGTCTGCATTGAGCATGATAACTCAGGCATCAGTCCTGGTTGGCTGCTGAACCGGGTTGAGATAACCAACACAGCTAATGGGGTGACCACTGTCTTCCCATGTGACAAATGGTTGGACAAGAACAAAGCGGATGGCAAGATTAAAAGAGTTCTTTACCCCAAGTACTGATGACTTGGGATACCAACAAAGAATATGACTGCACTAACAAAAAGCCAATTATCTTTCCTTTTAAATGGAAGCAGTGCATGCTAAATACCAGTATAGAGCAAAAACACGTTATATCAGCACATGCATAATGCACAAATGATCATGGTAATAAGCATACTTAAAAATGTGCTGCCAAATAGAATTATGTAGGCTAATGGCTAAGTGTCCATGTTAATGATATTGCACATGTTCAGTATTCATTCATCGTACAACAGACTACTGATATATGCATATAGGAAAAAAGCAAAAAGGGAAATGAATGCACTACGTACAAATGTGCTAACAAACATCAACCATCATACACTGTGTACAAGAAACAATAATATTTTTGAACTATTTGAGATTAAGATATTTTAAATTTTAGTACACAAAAGGGAAATAGGAATGGTTTTGCTATATGTGCTAATGAATATTCCTCTGGTTCAGAGTTCTCAAGTGTCAGTTACTGCCATGGTACTGGACACATGCTCCCTTCCTCTTACAGGTTCATATTCAAGGATTAAATTTAGTTATGATAAAATACTAAAATGCAGTACTGTTGTACTAACGTTATTGAATGCACACACTCAGGGCATTGACTATGCATGTTAAGTGAGTGTGATAGAAAAAAAATTAAACATTGGATAATTAAGTAAGATAAGTGAGATAATATGTTATATATGAAAGGGAGAACGCTCATTTGTAATGCTTTTTTATACTTTTTTGACAATATATAAGTATTTCTACCTCAATGGGAGAGCCTATATTATATTGCTGAATATCATATAATCTGAAGAACATGAATACGCATTTAATGTTTAGGTCATTGGCTTAAGGATATTTGTTCATTTTTGATGAACCATCACCATTTCTAATGATATCTTTGGAGCTTACTTGAACAGCACCAGTTTATTTTTTGCCACCCTAAGTTACTGTAAATTGTGTCTCTTATTTGGAAAAGCTCTAAACCATGCCTAAACACTTCAGAACATTTGAAGCCTACTAGGGTTGTTGTACGAAAATATTTCAAGAGAACAAGATGCATATGTATGCATACAATTTTTTGCCAGAAACACTACTGCTAATCTTAAGGGCCGATTAAAATATGCCGACAAGTACTGTACAGAAAGAAAGAAAGAAAGAAAGAAAGACATCCATTTTTATACTTGAATAAATTACTTTTACAGTTTTTATCAACCTGAAACAAAAATTTGAAGTGTATATAATGTTTTTTTATGTATATAAATATGTGACATTAATATTAAGTAGTTTAGACAAACTTAAGGAATTGTTAACTTTGCAGAAAATGAACACCCAGTTGCACACATATAAGGTTTTTTTTTTGTTTGTTTGTTTGTTTTTGTTTTGTTTTTTTACATTTTTTTATTTTAGTACTTCAAATTTGTAGGTATACTCTAAAGAATTTTTTTTTGTCATGTATCAAAATTTAGTAGCTGTGTTCAAATATTAAATCTCAGAATATGAAACTTTTTTCAGTGTTCCTCATGATGGCATTAATTACTTGAGAATGATTATGAATGAGAAGGATTAAGAGCCACTTTCACAAATTCAATTATTTAGCACAGCAAGTACACGTTTACACAACATTAAGTATATAATTTGTAAAAGTTGTTATTTATACAAGAAAATATTGAATATTGCTGGGAACTAATGTCATTTAACTTTTGATATCATTTTTAAAGATTTTGTGTTTGTCTCAGGAAAATTTGTGATGCTGGGATACATTCAATAAAACAATTTTAAAATTATGAATTCTGCTGTGCATTATATAATAATATATCAGATTTGATGACTTGATCAGCTGTGGCATAAATATTTGTCTGCAAGTGAACAGTCAGTTCTTGAAATTGATGTGTTGTATGTAGGAAAAATGGGAAAATGTGAGGATGCTCTTAAAAAAGTAGCAGTTCTTATGAGCTAATCGGGTATGTAGTGGCCAGTGCGTAATAAAGGTAGTCCAAGGATGGACAACCGGTGAACAGGGTAATGGGCAACGAAGGCTCAATGGTGCTTATGGGAAGCAATGACTGTCTAATCTGGTCTAAGCCTACTGTAGCACAAATGCTGTCTATGATCGAAAGGTGTAAGAATTTCTGTCAATTTCTTATTTTGTTTACCTCATAACTCGAAATGCATTTGTATTTTGCTATTTAGTCTTCTTTCCAAACAACTGCTGCGGCAGTGTGCCAACTTAAATCATGGCACTTGTAGGTTAAGTAAGCAAACAGTGAACAAGAGACTTCATGCCCTTCTTATGTGGAAGAACAAGAGAATTCCTGCCCTTCTTATGTGGACAGACCCCGGTTTCTCACCTTGGGTTCCATTCATGGGGCATGTAATCATTGCAACACTTTTTTAATTAATGCCTTCATCTCTGGTTGGGGAGCGGACCTGCCTATGGCATTTGGGAGGGCTCTTGTCTCTTATGATTGTCTGAAAATAGGGACTGTGTTTCTAGCGCTGAAACACTTCCTCCTGAAACTCAGCGGCTACCTTTGGTGGTCCCCTACATTCCCCAATCATTTAGGGCTGTCTGTGTTTGCGCCCTCTGTTCAGGTTCACCAGACCTTGGCGTACTGTAGGTAGAGATTAGATTCTTTTTGATGAGAGTGATTTACCATCCAGAGCACCTGATCAGGAAGCAGGCTTACTGCTGAAGCAGGGCTGAAGCCTGGTGGAATGCATATGGCATTTTTTCCCTCACTGATCCACTAGTCTGGCTTGCAGATCCTCCTCCCTTGGGAACAAAGGGTGATTCTCTGCACCTACCTGAGATTTGGAAACTCTTGGTCTGGCTCCTGAGCAGCACCAGCTTCTAGACTCTGGTCTTCTGGGCAATGGAGACTATTTTGAACCTTTTCCTCTGTTTTAATTAGTGTTATGCTGTAGTAAACTGCCCTTTTAGTACAATGCTAGAGTTCCTGCAGACATGCCTTTTTAAGGGCCAATCACCCTATGTGTAGTGGATGCAATCTCCTAGGCCTACGAGGCATGCTGTGTGGCCTCATGTTATGGCTCACTCCTCTAGGTGTGTCGCCTTGTTGTGCACTCTGGCAAGGGGTGTGTACAAACAGGATTTATGTGCTGTCGCAGGTTGGTTCTCTCCACACACCCTGGACCTGGACTCCACTACTGTGTCTTTCAAGATTAGTGGAGCTCTGCTTCCTGCTCGTTCATGCTCTTTCATGACCTCCGGGACATTTAACTCTCCGCATGTGGAGATGTTGGTATTGGCCTTTCCATAGCATCAGCCATGACACAGTATCAAGTTCCCTTAAAAGGAAACTGCACTGTAACATACGTGACCCAGTTCTCTGAGAACAGAATAAGATGGGCATCCCCTTATGTTTCCTTTAGACAAGTAGAAGCTGGACTAAGGTGTTATAAATGCCTTTTTATGGTCTTGCTGGAGCACTTCGCTTCATCACATGACCTACCCATCTACATGATCTTACACAGGGCTTTCGACACAACTTCCGCTCCTATAGCATCAGCCATGACGCAGCGTCTCGTTCCATTCTCAGAGAGCCAGGTTGTACAGTATATGTAACCCGGGTAGCTCAGGTACTGTATTATTAGGGCAAACTAATCCATGACTCCACATCAGATGATGCAGTATAGTTGCTGCTTGACCTTGGTGCCTTGGGTCCCTAATCTTTATGGATCATCTAGCATATTCACACTTTGACTCTCCTTCATCTCTGGTGAGGATCTTACTGGAGTTTTGCTTAATTTTCCTGAATTAGTTACACGCCCTTATTTCACATTGTTTGACTGCAGGCTGGCAGTTCCTTGGAAACATAACTTTACCTGGAGCTTATCCCAAGAAATTCAGGACAGAAGGATGGGATGCCAACCCATCACTGGGGACAATCTCACACTCATTCAATCACTACAGCCAGTTCTGAGATGCTATCCGGCCTACAAAACGTGTCTTTGGACAGTTGTAAAGCTCCCAGAAGAAACCCCTGAAGCATGGGGAGAACATGTGCACAGTGTGGAGGCAGGAATCAAATACCCAACCCCAGATGTACAACTCAAAAATGCTAAACTAATGATAACAATATGCTTACATTTTTCAAAAACAAAACATTCATACCATATGATATTATTTTTCATTTCTGCTTACACCACATTCTGAAACATTACAAAAGAGCAACATAGCAAATGTTTGTTTTTTCATTCTTAGCAATTATACATTAAAAAAAGTTTTTTTTTTTTTTTTATAGTTTATTTAGCCACTAACAATTACATAACACTGTGAAGCATGTAACAACATCTTTATTGGGTATGTAAAATAGTTCTTAGTTCCAGATATTTAACCAAGCATGTAAGACTGCAATAATTAAGCATGGCAAATAAAATGATAAATAGAGAAGATGAAAAGACAATTTTTGCCTAGGTGCCGAGGTGGGAGAAGACACATTTTATAGTCATATTTACATGCAAATGGTCAACAATATCACAGATTAGACCAAAAAATTTGAAGTTAGGATGAGCGAGGCAACTGGATTTCACAGAAGTTGCTTCCAAATGTTCCCACACTGCCATACTGTAAGGTCTTTAAAAAGCTATATATATACCAGCATGGGTTCTCAGCTGCACTCAAAATAAGCAGCAGCATGGCACAGTGTGTTCACTGATCCAAACATGTATGTATACACTAGGGAAAACTAACTCTTTAGAACATTGGGTTCCCAAGACTGAAGTTACTGCCATACTGTAGAGTATAGAGTTAATTATCAGACAAAATTATAACAAAATGGCAAAAAAAAAAAAACAATAACCGTAAAGCATTAAATATAGTTTTAACAGCAATAACATATTTATATCCTTCTTTGAAGTCCTAAATTTACAGATTAAAAAAAAAAATCGTCAAATAGTTAGGGATGCTATTGTGATACGTCACCTGGACATGTTTTCTGCTCAGAAAAAAACAGAATTTTGTTTTGTTTTCCAAGCAGGTAAATAATATTTATGTTGCATTAGTTAAAAGAAATGCACTGTATACATGAAAGCTTGATACACACTATGTAAAGATAGATGAAGCAAATAGCTTACTAATAGAGCCTTTTTTTTTTGCTGTGCAGATACGATTTCACAGGCTTTGAGCAAACACAGTTTAACAAAACAAAACAAAACAAAAAACAAAACAAAACAAACAAAAAACAACAAACATGTTCTTTCTTTACTGACTTGAAGTTGACTAGTGTTTCTGATATTTAGATGCCTTACTGTAGGTATCTTGGATTCAAGGACATTAAGCCCAGTCACAACTCTTTTATGCAGTGACAATGCAATTCTCCAATGCTAAGTTTTATAATGTAAAGTACTGATGTCCAAATTAAAGCAATGTATCTGTATTTGTCCTCTGACTAAAGCACTGTTTAGCAATTCTGAGTAATTTAGTGCTAATGTAGTCCGCACATAGTGACTATGAATTAATCATTCTTTTTCTCTACTATTCTGTTTGTTCTTCCAATCCTAACTTTTTATAGACTGCATTTTTAGTTAGGTAGGTTGGTTCTGAAACAGTTTGTTTGCTTGTCTTAACAACAAAGGACCTAATGGGCAAAAATGTCAACAATTAAACTGATTATAGAATGTTACTGAATTCTAAAGTTATTCGCACAGCCTAGCTGTTATTGCATTGATTGTAGTTAATTAAGTGACAGGTTTCATTACTTATTAGAATCCTGGAAAATCCATGCTGGACTATAATGAAGTCCCAGGCAAATCATTCTCCTCCTGTATTTTCATTTTTGCATTTGTTCACATTGCCATTGCCATCGGGATTAAAGCACCAGAGAGTTGTTGCTCCGAAAAGCATAAAGAAGTGTCATTGTATAATATCAACAAAAACATTGTTGTACCACTAACATGGAGAAACTGTATTTCATACAAGTAAATCAAATATTTCAAGCACACTTTTTAACAAAATATTCTTTAAAATTGCCATGTCGTTTCTTAACACTGTGCTCACTGAGTGTCTGAGTTTAGGCAGATTCAGCAGGTGAAGTAGCGAATGCACCACTGTAAGCGTAATAATGATTTTCTGCTACAAAACTTGGATTTCTGAATAAATGCCAGCTATTGCATCTTGAATGTGCAGCGTGTCAACACGCTTAAGATTTTTTTCTTTGAACTGCTACTTTTTTCTTTTGAAGCACCTAAATTCACTTAAAAAACTGTTCTTGAACTCTTTAAATAATATCCAGTTGCTATGGTGGGGAGTACTGTAGACATGCTCTGCTGTGGGTGCATGCCCCAATAACAATAAGACACACGTCATTGCAGGCCTCCTCACATATTGCCTGAGAAATGCCACTAAACCATGGTGACCCTTTTGTGAGGAGGTGTGTATGATGTATGTCATGTCAAGAGAACTATCCGTTTTACATACACACACACGCGCACACACACAAAATTTGCACTACAGAACACCAATCACATCAAATGCAAACACATGCAGGTATATACCTCCCTGTCTACAACGATACTATGTTAAATTATACTAAATTATACACTTTTGACTGTTGACATTACCCCTGAAGTAATTCCATAAAGTTAACCCACTATATATTTAATCAACATCTAAGTATTCTTCTTTATTGCACTTTCTGCATTACTGATATTGTTGTATAAAAGCTCTCATATATATATATATATATATATATATATATATATATATATATATATATATATATATATATATATATATATATGTGTGTGTGTGTGTATATATTCCGATTCTTAATGTCTTAATTCTTCTCTACAATAGAGGATATTTCTTTAGGACAAGTATCATAATAACTTATAGTATTCAATATAGAAAAAAGTAGAGAGAGAAAGAGAGCGAGCATGGCAGTATTACCCTGGCCTATATGTCTTGTACCTATGTAAACTGGGTCATATTCTTAAGAGTCTTCACTCATACAGTATGACATCTAAGGCCAGAAGGTCTTGGATTTCTCCTCCACAGTCTTATAGTGCTACATCCCCCAGAAGCCCCAGTCACACCACCTTCTTCCTGTTTCTGCAGTCCAATCAGTGGCTGAATACTACAGCGGCTGTGACGTGGGTAGCTTCAGCCGGTTATAGTGTGCAAGGAAGTGGACACACATATGCATACCAATTCACGTGTACACACTACACGAAACACACAGGTCCGACCTCCAGGTGATAGCGTGACATGGATGCGGTTTTCGGCAGATTAGCAATGTTTTTGATTGGAAGCAGTGAGGCTTCTGTCACTCTGAAGAGAAAGATAGCATTCCTCCAAAGGCCATCACGGTGCTGTACACAAAACAAATGAAGTAAAAAAAAAATATGAGGCAATATCTTCCTAAATTAGCCAATCATTTAAAATTTTTACTGAAAGTGTATCAATACTAGCATTCCTTCCCAACATGATACTTGGCTCTACTACTCAAATGATGTATTTTAGAACTATAATGTATATAAACCATTTCTTAGTTTTAGGTTTATTGAAATACCTGCCTATGGATTTTTATGCGATTTGACTACCAGGGCAACATTATAAGAGTGTGATGCTACTGGGAATCCTGTCACAGGATATACACAAGGGAAATATAAAGATGAAGAAAGAGGTTTGTGTGATTCTGAATACAGTAGGAAGCTTTAGAAAATGTGTATAATAAAATCTCTAGAACTGTGAGTAAGTGTACACTTGAACACCATTCTGTTCAATTTTGACATATTTAAGATTTACTTTATTTGACTCTGCTAAGAGTTTATAGGCATATTGACTGATAAGGACTGGTTTGCTAATAAGGATTTGCTCTAGCAGAAACATTATATAGACATATTCATCTGACAGCAAGAGACTTATATTTCTAATAAATACTACTGATAATAACCAATATAGATTCAGTAAGTATTAGATATTATTAACATTTCATATAAATGCACAAAAATGCTGTTATAAAATTATGATATGGTTATGATAATTATGATAAGTCAAAAAAACAGTTAAAGGAATTTCAGCAAAATAACTAGACACATCAAATCTTGTTGTTGTGGCAGTCTCACCCAGCATGTGTCCTCCAACACTTCTGGTTCCAGCATCATTCCATTCCATGCCATGAACCTCACTGCATTCTTGGAAGGAGACTGAGTGGCAGTGGAGCTCCAGATGGTGATGTTAAGACAGTGGATAATGATACGCTGCTCTGCCCTTGAAGCCAGCAGGTGTAGGAAGTTCATTTGGACATACTGAACTCTAAACTCCAGCTAAAAATAAACAGCACTCACATATTATCTTTTGAAAATAGAAAACCACTATTATTAACTCAATAACTATTTACTGTCATTATTTAAATGATTTTGAATAAGAAGTTAATCAGTGAAATTTAATGAATTAGCTGGGGTCTGTTGATGACGCCTGTCATCAGCTACCACCTATGACACAATATTTGCACTGTGCTTTACAATGTTGAAGATCTGAAGGGCATGACCAGATTTTGATAACATAACATAGCAGGAAAGTTGTATAGGCTTCATCGGGGCAATTTGTCAATGAATATAACATTTATTTGTTCTTTACCAGAACATTTTGTCCTTATAGAAATGCTAATGTAATAGAGCATTTTTTTTTAATTTTAATTCCATCCATCTATTTTCTGTACCACTTACACTACACAGAGTCAATATCTGAAGGCTTTCTCAGGGTATCTAAGGGCACAAGAAAATTGAGTGATGCCAATCAGCCTACAGTACTGTACATGCCTTTGGACTTTGGGAGTGCATAGATAAAACTCCCAAAACACAAAGAGAAGATGCAAAATCCATGAACACAGAGTTGAGGTGGAAATCAATAACCCAAACCTAGAGGTGCAAGGCAAACGTCCTAAAGACTAAGACACTATACTCCTGTTAAATTGCCATTATATACAGACATATGTAATTAATGAGTTGATGATGCAAGCTTATATAATTGGAATATATGTTATGTTAAATCTGGTTACATTCTCAACTTGTGTCTGATTATTTACCTTGGACACAGTAATTGGTCTAAGGCAGGTGAGCCCGCCTCTTGTGAAGTTGCATGTCACTTCTATAGAGTCAGTGGGACAACCCAGGTTTGGGTCAATCCAGTAAGTGCCTATAGAAAAAAAGATACAAAAGATAGTATTTAAATACAATATTTATTTGAAGATATCTTATAACATATCTTACTGTGCTACAAACTAAATTTACCTGTATAGTTATAAACCTTAGTTTTATTTTTATATTTTTGTATACATTATCTTGCTGTATATGCTATCTTAATGTATATAAGTCTTATTCTTCTTTCTTTTTATATAGACTTAGATTTTTCTTATTTTTCTATTCTTATTTTGGTGACAGAGTTGCATTAAGGAACCCAATTTCCCCTCTGGGACTAATAAAGTATTTCTGATTCTGAAATTTCTGATTTAAAATTTTGCATCATTCACAAGCTGTATATAAAAAGAAATTCTAGCAGTATTACAAACAGGCCGAGAGTTATACAAAAGGTATATTGAAATGAACATGTACACATACCGTCGTTGAATTTGTGTTGGCAGGTTATAAGGTCCCGGCAGAGGCGAGCCGGATGATCCTTTGTTCCTAGTGGATTCTTCAGACCGAGAACAAGCAAATTAAGATAGTGTAATGTCTGTAAGATGTCTGGAGCTCGGTCCATGGAAAAATCCATTTGATCTGCCATCTGAGAGAGTCAAAGAGTGAAAGAGGTGTGAAGGAGAAAAAGCAATTCATCTAACAGAAAGACAGCAGAAGTAAGCAACATTACGACAAGATAGTATTGCTGGGCATGGTTAAATATGAGAGACATATTTCTTAGTATGTCTTAACAGTTTAATAACACATTTTTAAATAGAAATCCTTAAGTTTCTGTTTTAAAGTCATGTACACCAACACAAGTCATGGAACACACACACAAGCTTCATTAAAAAATATAAGCAACAGAAAAAAATCCTTAAAATCCCAAAACCAAAAGTCACATTACAGGGAAAAAATCTTGACGTAATATAAAAGGCACTTGCCATTTAATATTTTCCATCGCTGAAATCATCATGCCAAATCCTACCTTTCACTGGTTAGGGCATATACCATTTGTATAATAACATCATGATAAATGGAGCAGGTGGGAGTCTGTAGACAGTTCAGACACCTGCATATGACTAACATGATCTCTGTGCTCTGAGCAGTGAGCTGAGCCAAGTGTGTGATGCTGATGTGAGCTGAATCAAGCTGAAAATGCTAAACGTACTAGAAATCTGCCATGTTTATTTGTTTCAAAGTAGTTTACTACATTCTAGCTTGCCCTGGATGTACAAGACCCATTGACAGTCCCCCAATCATCTTCAACGGCAATCAGTTCTGATTAAGTATTTACCATAAAAATTTCCTTTCTGACTATTTGTCATTAAGAGTAGACAATCCAAGAGAATAATAGGCAGCGAATGCCTGACTTTAAAACAAAGTTCATCAAAGCAAGTCCAGCTGAGATCAATTTAACACTGAAGAAGCTGCTTGGAGGAGAACTAAAACATTTTGATCTAACAGTTTTTGTTGAAAGAACTGACTCAACTCCCGAATTTAAGATGTTTGCTGTGAAAAGACATACATAAATCTGCATAAATCCAGCATTTTAACAGGGCAATAACTGCAATTGTAGTGCAGTGTATTGTGTGGTTGTGTTTACTGGAATGAAAATAAATATATTGAATTATACACACCTTGGTTTTAAAAACAGCATGTGAACCAATGAACTCAGACAGCGTTCCACCACTGTCATCTTGTTGCTTTAGAAGAAACACCCAGATACACACAAACTCCATCAAATTTTTTATTTGTTCAGATGGTCTGATCATTGTAAAAGAATAAGTGCTTTAAGTACTTACAAAGGATTTTGAAATCCTGGGTGGTCCCTGAAAAAAAGAAAAAGGAAAAAGCAAACAGTTAGTGTTTAAGTTTGCATGTATGTTCTTAGGTGCATGTTGGCCAAAAAAAAATTACGTGGAGATTTAAAGTTGTCCTACCGGTGGTCCAGGAGGTCCTCGAAGTCCAGGAGCACCCTAAAAACAGCCAGCATATTCTAAATAACCATGAATGTGTGTGTATGTGTCTGTGAGTTTGTATTTAATGAAAGCCTCACCCTTGGCCCCTGAGCACCCTATATGACAAAATAAAGAAAACACATTTAAAATTTTCTATTTTTTAATTCCCACATTGAATGTATCACATGAATTCTGTGTCAGAATATGCAATTTTACCATTGCTCCACTGCTACCAGAATCTCCTCTAGGGCCCTAGACAAAAGTCATGTGTCAAAAGGTCAGTGCAGCATTCAATATATTTTTACCATCACAACAGATGCAACAGCCGTAATAATACGTTACTATTTCTAACTAATATAAGTACTAATATATTACTGTTTCTCTCATTTACAGGGACCTGTATATTGAACATAATACTGAGCATAATCTATGGTTAATAATAAATAAATTAAAAAATATATAGATATTATTTGACATACATATATCATCACAAGCTGCCTTTTTAATTAACTAGGGAGATAACATCACTTTTCAGCTGCTATAATGTAAGTGACAAGAACTAATTTGTTTACTTTACATTATACAACATATACATACGCTGACAAAATCTATGATTTGATGTTATGTAGTTAATATAAATAATATATAACTGTTGGTGAATTGTTGGAGCAAATAGGAGAAATAAAACACTCCATTACTTATTATACTCATATACTGTATGTTTGAGGCGTGTATTAAATTAAACATGATATATTGACACATCACTTACTGGACTGCCATGTGGTCCAATTATACCAGCAGGACCAATCACTCCCACTTTACCCTTAGGAAGACGGACAAGGAAAACATTAAATATCTATGTATGGTTAACAACTAATAACTTATAAAAATGTCAATTTGTCATTATTCAAAAAAGCTCAGAGACCTAATGTTAAACATTACAAACAAGGTTACATGAGGTAAACCACTAACCCCCTACAGACATACATACCCTGCTAATACTGTGTGTTTGTATTAGATTGTATGAATGTGCATGCTTTGTCTCACCGATTGGCCAGGGGGACCTTTAGGTCCACGACTGCCTTTTGGCCCAATGTCTCCGGGAGGCCCCTGCCAAAGAAAAAGACACTATAATACAGACAACCTAAATAATATAATATAATACCGACAAACTAAATCACTACGCATATATATTCTATGTGTTCATGGTATTTTCTATTTTTGCAAGCTTAGTGTAACAAGCATTAATCAGAGACCAAGAAAATTTGGTGCCATAAAACACGTGTTTCTGTGTGTAGGGTTGGCTATGTTTGTTGAAGGATGACGGTGTCTGTGCTTTTCCATAATTTGCACTCATAGCTGTACAAGTGTTTGGTGGCTGTGGACGGTTGAATGTGTGGGGCCATTTAAAATTGTGAATGAGTGAACTTTGTGACTTAATCCTGCATACATCCTGTATGCACACATTCACACACAAACAAACAACTGCTGAAAAGAATTAGTTTACAAGTGTAGACCACACATTCATCTAAATGCAGGTCTGGATTTTAGTTTTAGATTCATAGTTTCCTGGCAGACAAGACGTTTCAATAACCAACATCCAAGGACAGAAAATGTCTTATTGATTTTGGCAAACCAAATGTTTTCGTATGTTTAAACGTAATGCACTTCACAGTGGTCTGATGTGTTCAGTACTCTAATTATAGCACATGCCTCTGAATTGCACTACCTGCAGCACTATAAACACCGGCTGAGGTGAGATTTGACTAAAGGTAAAATTGTTTTAATAGCCTCAAAGCACATAAAACCTCTAGGGAGAGCAATCTCTAGTAATAACTGTCAGCAATAGGCTGTGTCAATATACAATCTAGAGTAAAAATGATTCAACCCAAGCCTCTAATTTCTACTACTTTATAATTCTTTGTATTTTTACTTTCAAAAAATGTAGGTATGGTTGACCTTGCTCCACCAGAGAAAGATATAATCCACTTTAAGCCAAGACAAGACAAGATAATGTGAAATTGAACATTTTGTTTCTTTGTTTAAATGGGGTACCTTAGGCAGCAGGTCTTACACTGTAGGTAACACTGTAGTGTTACACTGCACTTCACTTGTTAGCTTGTGACATTTATAAAACTGTGTATATTATACCAATAAAATTAGATACTATATTAAGCCTAACCAATTTTTTTCCATATAACCTAAATATGGAACTGGGCAATAGACTGGAGCTTTAGCCTGGAAGGTTAGATAATATATGTACACTCTTGTACATCCATGTTCACCATTGGAATTGTATATACTGAACTGTAATAGAGGGAAAACCTCTGAGACCTTAAGTCTGGATGGCTTATGTTTTGCATGAGACAGCCAGACTCACCACTGAAGAGTCTTGAGTATACATTAAATCTTAGGAAAGAGAGGAGTGTGTGATGGGGTGGAAACTAGAAGCAGAATTGTTTGGATGTTAACTAGGAGTAAGGTCAGGCTTCAGGTGTGGTCTTTTTCCCAAACATCATTTATTTCATAATTCCAATTGCACATTTGCCATTTGCCAAATTTGTGTTTATAAATGAAAACCAAGGACAACAAAAAAGGTTTCTGTCTTACCTTTGGACCAAATATTCCGAGTATCCCTGGAAATCCAGGCTCTCCGAAATCTCCCTTAAAAAAAGAAATTAAAACAGTAAATGTGCATATAGTAGTACTAAGAGGATGAATATAACAGTGATAGAACATGCTAGCACTTATTCTAATACTGTATGTTAACTGTGCAAGCATTTTAAGAGCAAATCTTTACTGATTCACTTTAAAACTGTACATATGACTTAAAATCTGTCCTCAATATGTCTGTTTTTATCTCCAAATACCAATATGTTAAAGACAACCAAACCTATAAAATAGGGTGGGAATACTCACAAAAAATATCACAAAAAATCTGAAGGGGATGCTATTTTAAGAAAAAAAACTACTTGAACCTGTAGCTATTCAAGAAGAAGTTCATTACAAGAGTTTAATATAATAAATTATTTTCAGTAGCATTTCTTTTTTCCCCCCTTGGTCATCACAGTGGATACTCATATTCAATTTGGCACTAGTTTTATGCCAAGGCTCTTCCTGACACAACCCTCCTATTTTAGTCCGGGCTTGGGACTGGCACTGAGAGTGCACTGACATTTACTGCTAGTGGCTGGTTGGTTACAAGCTTGAGAACTGAATAAGGCAGTGAGAGCACCGGATACTGTGCAGCTGGAAACCCAATAGCATTAATTCCAAAATCTCATTTTGAATTACTTAGTCCTATAAACAGTATGTGAGTTAAAGGAATGTCCAAAATCAGACCATGTTCTATTTCAAAAAAAGATATACATATTGAATATTCTACATACATTTCAAAATGAATAAGCATAATGCAATTAATTAATAAAAATAACAATAATTAATAGGGTTGGCACGGTACATGAAAAAAACACCCGAACCATTTGGTCCGCTTGTCTCAGTTCGGTTCGTGTGTGCGTCGCACGGTTCGACGCACGCACAATGTAGCCCCGTGCTCAGTTTCACCTCAGATAGTTTCGCGTGAACATACATACAGTATAGACAGTAAAAGTTGAGTAAGGAGTGCTGCAGAAATGGCAAGTGGAGGAGATAATAAAAACTGCACAGAGTTGGCAGATGCGCCCGCGTCGTTCAAATCCGGTGTGTGGGAACATTTTGGATTTCATGCTACTTACTATCTACTATCTACTATCTAAGTACTATCTACTTTCAGTAGATAGAACTGCGACTGTGTGCAAGCATTGTGCAAAATGCATTCAATATGCTAATGGAAACACTTCTAATATGACAGTTGAGTTAAGATGTTAAACTTATGCTTCACTTTATGATTATGGCCTTTGCTATTGTTATAGCCTCATTATATTATGTTATTACATTTTTATATTTATAATAATAAATATTATATATTTATGTTTAAAATGTTTTGACTTGTTTAAAAGGAAAAGTTCTCTTTTTCTTTATTTTTTTTTTTGTGTAAGAGCTACACTGAAGTTGACAGTTTAATTTCAGTCTTTGTGTGCTAAAAAGACACAAGTTCCTGTAGAGATAACAATACACATTCTCCTTTTTTTTTTGCCAAATAAACGAAAAGCAATGTCTTTTCTCTTGCTTTATCAAAATCTCACCTAGCTTTTACTCAGAGATGGTCCCAATAATGTGCTTAAAGTCAAGTCAAATTCAGTTAATGCATGATTACATTACAAAAATGTTAATACTGTATCCTAAATTGTGGATAATTCAGCTAATAAGCTATATATCAAATGCTGAAGGAAATTTCTGTAGTGTTGAAGATTAAAAGAAAAAATAACAAGAACCGTACAGAACCGAAAACCGTGACCCTAAAACCATGATACGAACCGAACTGTGGGTTTTGTGAACCGTGCCACATCTAATAATTAATAACATTTAGGCATGCTAATTTCTTATCATAATTATTAAATAAATAATAAAAGAAATTGGAACACTTACTCCAAACTTTGTCATCTCAATCATTTAAATCTTAAGAAAGGTTTACTTTACATTCTTAATTCTCAAATGCTAAAACATTTCACTGCTCTAAATTTTAATTGCAAGCAGATGTGCATGAATCATTGAAAATACAACTCTATATATTTTTAGAATACATCTTCAAGCAACAGTAGAAGCACTGGGAAATCAAAAATGTATTTGAAAAAGAAATTAGTATTAATCAATAATTATTCATTATCAGAACTGAAAGTGTTCATCCAAAGCATCCAAATAGATGTACCAATAATATAATTTTGTGACATTAAATGTATCCATATTTGAATCTATATTTAGTAGGTCTCTAAACAGATGTAATTGACTAAACAGATGTAATTGTATGTATCTCATGTTTGTTGTAAAAACCATGGTAGATAATAGCAAACAGTGCATAGTACTAAAAAAAACGGAATTCTTTAATTCCCAAGGGATTTGACTTTTGATTAAAAATATACATAATATTAAACAATGTAGAAAAAACAACACAACCATTTTTGTGGCTCTTGTACAAGTGTATATGTTACTCACTGGTTGCCCTTTGGGCCCTGGATCCCCCTGAGCTCCTGGCAGTCCCATTCCTCCTTTAAATCCTCTTTTCCCTGAAGGCCCAGGATGACCTGGGAGACCTCGTTCACCCTGGCAATTATTAAGTAGATTATTGTCATTCATTTTCATTCACTAATATAACCAATATTAAGCAAATTTTCTCATTTTCTGAAATCAGTAATGATCAAAACACATCAAGATCAAGCTGTGCTAGCATAAAGATATGCTGTATTTCAGTTGCATGATATTATTCACCAGCGAGCTAAAATAATCATCCTAATCAATAATCAATTGCTGAATATATAGCAGTAAGATGCAACATAACGACAGTTAAGGCAGTAAAATGTGCTCATACAATGTGCTCAAAATTAGGCAAATGTGAATTCAATTAAAAGGTCTGGTTAAATACTGTGAGAATTACAAACATATAACAAATCCATAATATAAAAATAAATGTTAACCTTGGCAATAACTCCATTACATAACTCCCTGGCATACATTTTCTGTAGCAGGGTCACTGGAAACCTGGGAATCCCACAGCACTCCACAGTCACACTCACTCACACAGCACTCCACAGTCACACTCACTCACACAGCACTCCACAGTCTCTCTCTCTCTCTCACTCACTCACTCACTCACACACTCACACACTCACACACTCACACACTCACACACTCACACACTCACACACACACACACACACACACACACACACACACACACACACACATATGCACAGACTACAGACAATACAGGCAATTTAGAGACACCAATCAGCCTGCAATGCTTATCTTTGAAAGAGAGAATAAACCCCAAGCTCAGGGAGAGTATGTGAAGGGTTGTTTTATGCTACTAGGTTTTTATGCTAACTAAAACCAGTTCAAACCAGTTGTCAGCCAGTTTTCTTTCTACTCATAATTCTGAATAAACTTTGAGAGATTTTGCCATGTGAAAAACTTGTATCTACTTGTATCTTTGTATCTATTTTGGCAACTCTTCCATAGATTGTCTCTCCAATAAGAAAAGTAAAAAAAACCTCGATGTTCAGCTTGTGCATTTTTTTTACCTTTAGCCCAAATGAACCCTGATCTCCTGGTAAACCTGGAACACCAATTTTCCCCCTTGCTCCTGATTTCCCTGGAAGTCCATACTCTCCATCATCTCCTTGGTCACCCTGAAAAAAGAGAGATAAAGAGGAAACCAAGAGAGAAAATGGGAGTGGGAAGATGCTCAATGTTGCAGAAGTCATTTTTAGTCATGCTTAACACACATACATGGTGTATTATGCTGGATAGTAGTACACTGTATATGCATTGTATTGTATTTTTTAAAATTCCAAAATGTTTTATTAAAGACACAACATTTGATAGATATCAAACACATATTATTTAACAGTGAAAAAAAGAATGAAGAAACTAGGCCCACTGGTATTCCTTTAGTTCCATCCTTCCCTGGAATGCCATCAACACCAGAAATGCCCTCCTGGCCCTCTCGACCAATCACACCCCTTGGACCTGGCAAGCCAACCACACCCTTTTAGAGAGAGAGAGAGAGAGAGAGAGAGAGAGAGAGAGAGAGAGAGAGAGAGAGAGAGAGAGAGATGTATGTGTATATATGTATATGTATATACGAACACAGGCTGTGGCAATGACAGCGTGGGATCCTGCCGCTGGACCACCAGGAGATTTATAATACCTATATAAAACCTTGCCAAAATTCAAACTTCCAGAAAACACTTAATATTCCACACACAAGTTTTAATATTGACATGATCATGAACCAAATGTGCTAATTAAACAGTACAAGACAATAGAATAAAATAGAATCATTTCAAGGAAGTGGAAGAAAAGGTTAAAATAAATTATTTTATAAACAGTATGTTTGTTTGACAGTCCTGCAATTTTTCTTGAGTAAAATCGTCTACCTACACCACAAATATCAACTGTAATTTCCAAGAAATGATGACAGATGAGTTAACACAGCTGACACTGTTTTTGACTGAAAGATTCAAAATCATCTCCTTTATTGTAAAAGGGGCTTCAGTTTTCAGGCAATTATACATTGTTTTTGTTTGACAAAAACAATGATGATTACAGTAAGGAAGAAAACATATACTGTTCTTACTGGTGATCCTCTACTTCCACGTTCTCCTTGTTGACCCTGTTTACCCTTTTGACCCTTTAGGAAAAGAAAAAGGAAGAGATGGTAAAAAACTAATACTGTCACATCTGTCACACGGTAATTGAGTGTGGCACATTATTTCCACACAGGTTTAGATCCCATACCTGCTCCCCTTTTGATCCTTTGGGGCCTTGTTTTCCAGGAGGTCCAGGGTGACCCTAAAATATAAAAAAATCACCACACCTGAGCGGGGAGGGTCTGGTTTTGTGTGTGTCTTTGTGTGTGTGTGTGTGTGTGTGTGTGTGTGTGTGTGTGTGTGTGTGTGTGTGTGTGTGTGTGTGTATATGTGTGTGTGTGTGTGTGGGTGTGGGTGTGTTCATTTGCTTACAGGTAATCCAGGTGCACCAACTTTGCCTCGAACTCCATCTACCCCTGGCTGACCCTGGGCATCAAATCATCCCAAGTGAATATCACAGACAGAGTTCCCATAATGCTTTGATTTATATTTTGTTTATGTCAGTTTAACAAATAAAATATAAAAATGAGAAAGTATTTAGCTATAGGCTAATTTAGTATTACACCATAGTGATGTTAAAGTCTCCAATCTCTTTTTTCACTTTTGGAAGTAGACACATGTATCAGCACAGTGTCAGGATGGAAGGCTGTTTTTTTTATCTCAATTTAAGTTTCAAATATTTGCAATGCTTTTATATATATGTGCATATTAGGTATGACAGTTCTGAGGGTCAAAGGGGCCAAAGGTCAAATCCACTCACTAGGTATCCAGGATCTCCTGGTTCCCCTCTGTCACCTCGGTCACCAATGCGCCCCTAGCGCACACGCGCGCACACGCGCGCACACACACACACACACACACACACACACGCACACACACGCACACACACACACATATTTATTCATATTTACTGAATACTGAAGACAGAATAAATTGAAGAAGAAAAAAAGAGTGTGAGAGACAAAAAGATGAACACACTTGAAGTCCAGAAGGACCAGGAGGACCTGTTATTTTCCCATCATCTCCCTGTTCACCCTAAACAACAACAAACTTATATCAGATGAGATCTGTGAGTGTTGTAGTTTAAATTTAGTGGTATAATTATACATCTTGTTATAGTAAATTTGAACATTGGTGATAATACAAAAGACACAGATTCCCACAAAAAGGATTTTACCTTTACACCTTTTGGTCCTGTAGGCCCTATAGGACCCTGAGGCCCCTGGTGACCCTATAGAGAGAAAATGTCTGAAAGTCCAGTATACTGCTTCTCTATATTCTCCTTTAAAAGTGTGAAATTATCAGGTGCAACAGGTGAGTATAAGAATCTTTTATAATCCTCACCTCATACCCTGCTAGACCTGGATCTCCCTGTTGTCCCATCCGTCCTGGAGCACCCTACAGAAGAATTGAATACTATTTGTTGAATATTCTGAAGAAAATTGATAACATTACATTGTTATCCACTTGCCTTAACTGACAGGTGTACACAAGTGAAAAAAATGAAAATTGGGATTAAATCATAATGAAATTTCACTATAATCCTAATTATTCCTCAAGGAGAGAACAAAAGCAGCGAGGCAAACAATTCTAAGACAGAAACCAAACAGGGAAAAAATAATAAACAGAAATCAAAGTTGATACACATATTTAGAATGGCAAGGAGATAACAAAGGCTTGGGAAATTAGAAAACTGACAATATTGTGCAGTTATACTACCATGAGCATGGTTTAAATGTCCTAGAAAAAAGGAAATGATAGTGGAACCTAAAAGTGGTCATAACAAGGGGTAGGGCTCTCTCTAACAGGGAAGTGGGAGAGGAGCAACTGGAGTCCTTATACATGTGCCCTGCCCCCTGAAAAACACCTCTAGGTGTTCTCCTGGGCCATCCAGAAGGTCTTAGTTCTTGTCGATCAGGGTGTTTTCTGTGTAAGTCGGCGGTTAGAGAGAGGTAAAGGATGTTGCCAGCATTTACCCACAACTGCTCCTCAGATCCATAACCCTCCCAATGCACCAGATATTGAAGCTGCCCCATCCTCCTTCGTGAGTCCAGGAATTCTTGCCATAGATAAGCAGATAATGCCCCCTCAGTTTCCAACAGTGGAGGAGGTGCTGGGTTTTAAGCAATGCATGGAAGGCAGGGAGTAATGATAACTGGCTGGGAGCTGTAGGTGACAGGTGACAGGGTTAATTTGCTGGATGATCTTGAAAGGGCTGATATTCCTGGTACTGAGTTTTCTTGGTATTTGGAAGATTTATGAGGATAGCCAGACAATCTGACCTGGTTTATATTCAGGATTGGGACGTCTCCATCAGTCAGCCTGCAGATGCTCAGACACAGAGTAAGAACAAATGAAATCTTTGACAACTGTGACAAGTGTGGTCCACCAGAACATGAACTGCACTAGTGTGGTCATCCTCTGAATAAAATGTTAGGGAGCACCTGTGGCATGGTTCATGCTGAAGTGGTTTTGGGAACCACTATAAGAGCCACAAAACCTGTGCATCACTGTACCCATCCTGCTGTAGCCCACTCTAGTGCTTTACCAGTGAGTAATCCCCAATACTTTTCTACTGATCTGTCAAATTTCTCTGGGAGTGCCATTCAATCGGTGGATAAACTTTGACCAAGTGCTCACTGGCAGTCCATAGCACTGTTAGTACCTCACTGTTGTTAGTATGGCGACAGCTTGCACTTATGATACTTCTGCTGGATTCATATTTGGCAAAGTATTCTGTAACAAATCCATTGACACTGAGGGAGTACAATCCATTTGCAGAGTTTATTTAAGAAAACACAAGAAAAAAATCCAAATGCAGGATGCAGAGGCTATGGCAAACCGCATACAAAGTTTATATGTATATGAGGAACAGCGAGACACACGACCCAAAATCAGAATCCAAACAGGGATTATCAATAAAAAGAAAGCAAGTTCCCCTCCTTGAAACGCCACCTTATTGGGGTGGAGGGGTTTGCGTGCCTGAATGATCGTAGGAGCTATGTTGTCTGGGGCTTTCTGCCCCTGGTAGGGTCTCCCAAGGCAAACAGGTCCTGGGTGACAGGCCAGATAAAGAGCGGTTCAAAACACCTTATGAGGAAAAACAAAGCAAGGTTGGGGCTCGCATGCGAGCGCCGGTGGCCGGGTCTTACCCCACAGACCCCGGCCGGGCTCAGCCCAAAGGAACGACGTGGGGCCAATCTCCTGTGGGCCCACCACCTGCAGGAGGAACTGTAAGGGGCTGGTGCAATGTGGATTGGGTGGCAGTTGAAGGCGGGGGCCTCAGCGACCCAATCCCCAGACACGGAATATGGCTCTAGGGACTTGGAATGTCACCTCGCTGGGGGGGAGGGAGCCTGAGCTGGTGCGGGAGGTTGAGAGATACCGACTAGCGATAGTTGGGCATAGCACCCCAGCTCGCAGCCATGAGTTGGAGTTTACCCCGGTGAACGAGAGGGTCGTTTCCATGCGCCTTCGGGTCGAGCATAGATCTCTCACTGTTATTTGTGCTTACGGGCCAAATGGCAGTGTAGAGTACCCGACCTTCTTGGCGTCTCTGAAAGGGGTGCTGGAAAGTGCTCCAACCGGGGACTCCGTCGTTCTACTAGGGGACTTCAACACCCACGTGGGCAGCAACAGTGACACCTGGAGGGGTGTGATTGGAAGGAGCGGCCCCCCGACCTGAACCCGAGTGGTGTTCTGTTATTGGACTTCTGTGCCAGTCGCAGCTGATAGGTACCGGAGGGCCAAGCGAGCTGCAGTCCGCGTGGTTGAGGAGGCAAAAACTCGGGTCTGGGAAGAAGTTCGGTGAGGCCATGGAGCAGGACTATCGGCCGGCCTCGAAGAAATTCTGGCAAATCGTCCGGCGCCTCAAGAGGGGGAAGCAGTGCCCTACTCACACTGTTTACAGTGGGAGTGGGAATCTGCTGACTTCGACTGGGGACATCCTCAGATGGTGGAAGGAGTACTTCGAGGTTCTCCTCAACCCCACCGACATGTCTTCCACTGAGGAAGCAGAGGCCGAGGGCTCAGTTGTGGACTCGTCGATCCCCCAAGCTGAGGTCACTGAGCTAGTTCTTACCTCTTGAGGTAGAGGTAAGCTCCTCAGTGGCAAGGCACCGGGGGTGGATGAGATCCGCCCTGAGTACCTCAAATCTCTGGATGTTGTGGGGCTGTCTTGGTTGACACGTCTTTGCAACATCACATGGCTGCTAGGGACAGTGCCTCTAGACTGGCCGACTGGGGTGGTGGTCCCTCTGTTTAAGAAGGGTGACCGGAGGGTGTGTTGAAACTACAGGGGATCACACTCCTCAGCCTCCCCGGAAAAGTCTATGCCAGGGTACTGGAGAGGAGAATTCTGCCAATAGTTGAACCTCGGATTCAGGAGGAACAATGTGGGTTTCATCCCAGTCACTGGACCATCTCTATACCCTCGCCAGGTTGCTGGAGGGTTCATGGGAGTTTTCCCAACCAGTCCACATGTGCTTTGTGGATTTGGAGAAGGCATTTGACTGTGTCCCTCGTGGTGACCTGTGGGGGGTGCTCTGGGAGTATGGGGTCTGGAGCCCTCTGCTAAGGGCTGTCCGGTCCCTATATGACCGGAGCAGGAATTTAGTTCGCATTGCCAGCAGTAAGTCAGACTTGTTCCCGTTGCATGTTGGACTCTGGCAGGGCTGCCCTTTGTCACCGGTCCTGTTCATTATTTATATGGGCAAGATTTCGGAGGGAGTCCGGTTTGGAGACCATGGGATTTCGTCTCTGCTTTTTGCAGATGATGTTGTCCTGTTGGCTTCCTCAAATCAGGACCAAGTCTGAGGCCATGGTTCTCAGCCGGAAAAGGGTGGCTTGCCCCCTTCAGGTTGGTGAAGAGCTACTGCCTCAAGTGGAGGAGTTTAAGTATCTTGAGGTCTTGTTCACGAGTGAGGGAAGGATGGAGCGGGAGATCGACAGGCGGATCGGTATATCTTCTGCAGTGATGCGGTCGATATACCGGTCTGTTGTGGTGAAGAAAGAGCTTAGCCGCAAGGTGAAGCTATCTATTTACCAGTTGATCTACGTTCGTACCTTCATCTATGGTCATGAGCTTTGGGTCATGACCGAAAGGACAATATCCCAGATACAGGCGGACGAAATGAGTTTCCTCTGCAGTTTGGCTGGGCGCTCCCTTACATATAGGGTGAGGAGCTCGGTCACTCGGGAGGAGCTCAGAGTAGAGCCGCTGCTCCTCCACATCGAGAGGAGTCAGCTCAGGTGGCTCAGGCATCTGTTCCAGATGCCTCCTGGACGCCTCCCTGGGGAGGTGTTCTGGCCATGTCCAACCGGGAGGAGGCCCCGAGGAAGACCTAGAACACGCTGGAGGGACTATGTCTTTCGGCTGGCCTGGGAACGCCTCTGTATTCCCCCAGAAGAGCTGGAAAAAGTGTCTGGGGAGAGGGAAGTCTGGGCGTCCCTGCTTAGACTGCTGCCTCCACGACCCGGCTCCGGATAAGCGGTAGAAGGTAGAAGATGGATGGATGGATGGATGGATGGATGGTTGGAGAAAGCAAGTTCAATACACAGAATTACAATGGCAAAGAGGTATTGAAGAAGTCATAAGACAGCAAGCTGACAATGCTTGGCAGTATTACTAGCGTGAGCATGATTTAAATGTCCTTAAAAAAACTGGAAATATAATTGAACCTGCAAGTAGTCAAAACTCGCCTCAGTCTTATTTTTTGTTACTTTCAATTATTAAGAGCACTTGGTCCTCTGTGTTTATTTATCATACTTTTGGACAGGAGATAAAATAGTGATTAACTTCTCTCTGCACTTTTCTAAAAAGCAAAACTTTATAAGCATGCTTCATTCAATTGTTCATTGTTCATTTTAGCAGGGTTGAGAAAGTGCCATTTGACAGAAATAAATTGTTTATTAGTCCTTTTATCGTACCACAGGTCCAGTAGTTCCTCTTGAGCCTTTTGGTCCAATGGTTCCAACCGGTCCAGGTTTCCCTGCTGTTCCTGTCTCACCCAGGTGTCCCATGTTTCCCTTTGCTCCCTAAAAGAAACAGATATAGTCAAATACATTAGAATAATTCATAAAGAACCAACAAATCGTAACAAATGTAAACAAAAAAGTGGGTTTAGGGTTAGGACCAAAAGTGTGTGGATGCCTGAGTATACTGTAACACCCCTGTGTGTATCTTCCCAAAAAACTGCTGCTATAAAGAGTCACCTGATTATATAAAAAGTCTCCTAGAAACCCGGCGCTGGTATAACAATGCTTCTGTACACATGGCAAGATCCATAAAGACCTGGTTTGCCAATGATTTGTGACCTCAAGCCCACTGAACACCACAAATGTGTTGCCTTACTTATACCTGCCCTGTTGTTTTTGTCTTTGTCGATTTATTGTCCTTCAGGTTTGGTCTGCCAGGTGTTTTTTGTTTTCAACCATGTTTTGAATAGTGCATCGCTTTGGTAGTCATGTTTAATGCCATGCGATTAAGTCATGTGTTATGTCACCTGTTGGTAATTATCCATAATGTGTTGCCTTATTTATACATACTGTACCTTTTCATGTCTGTTGATCTATTGTCTACTGGCACCTTTGGTCTCAAGTTGTGTTTTGTTTTTGACCATGTTTTGAGTATTCATGGATTGCTTTGGTTGTCATGCTTCATGATTTGTTTCGTTTGTTATTTTCTGTTATTAAACAAGGACATGCTTTCAGTCCTGCCCATGGGATCCTAAATGTGTCAGAATAACTTGACCTTTAGTAGACCCAGCAGGATTAGCCAGTGAGTTTATGTCTAGACTTGAACTGGCTACTGCCCTGGAGTATCACTGAGGACATCCAACAATATTGTCTGTGGGTGGTTTTTGCCCAATGTGGAATTCCCTGCCCTGATACCTCTGGGTAGTTTTTTGGCTTCTGTTCCAGCCGAGGATGCCACTCCACTTTTGGTCCCACTTTGGACACCGCTCAGCACCATGTTTCATGGGAGGTACCCCACCATTTTTTTATCTGAGCCTAATGGAAGCCTAATCAAGCCTTTGTTCAAGCCAAGGACATCGTACCACTTGAGGTGGTTTTGCGAGATTCCATTTAGCAGCCCATGCGGTGGACGCTTCCCTCCCTCCCAGCCACTCATTCCCTAGGCTTGGATGGAAAAAAAATTATTTTTTAGTGTAGGCTTGACCATGGATTTCACTCGGGCCTTTTGTTTAATCTGGGATGATGCTAAATCGCTTGGCTATGATTTATATACACCCTGAGCCTTGCTATCTGCTACCCCTCTTTGGGACCTTTTGGGGTAAGTTAAAGCGTGCGAGATCCATCCCTTAGAGGGGGGATATGGATGGAACTACTGGAACAATTCACTGCTAATCCACTAGAGGGGATGCTGGCAGGTGGATTGCTAATCCTTGTTTGGTGTCATGTGATCATGTCACCTGTTCATAATTATCCCTAATATGTTGCCTTATTTATACCTGCCCTTTTGTGTTTGTCTTTGTCAAGTTATTGTCTGTCACGTTCGGTCTTCCAGGTTGTTTTTTGTTTTCAACCATGTTTTGAGTATTCATGCATCTCTTTGGTAGTTATGTTTCATGTATTGCTTAGTTTGTTATGTTCTGTTATTAAGCAAGGATATTGTTTTAATCATGCACATGGGTCTGAGTTCTGAAACATTACACTAACCTTGAGGCCAGGCTTTCCCATCTCACCCATTTTCCCTGTCTTCCCTTCAGGACCCTGAACACAAAATACACACACATAAATATATATAGTTAATTTTAATTGACAGAACATAATTGTTACTAGTTATTTTCTGCATTTGTGCCCTCTTAAAATTTAATGACTTGCTTTTAGGACTGTACTTTACTATTTATTAATTTGTAAATTGTAATTTATTTTTCACTTTTGTACTTTTTTTTTATTTTACTGTGAAATTTCCTTCAATACTTGTAAGCTTTTGCAAACAGCATCTTTCACATGAATGGATACTCACTCTGACTCCAGTGAGTCCAGGATCACCTGGTGATCCCTCTTTGCCTTTGATCCCTGGTTCACCCCTCACACCAGTTTCACCCTCTGGCCCCATGTCACCCTTTTCTCCCTGTTTAATAAATAAATGCAATGCTAACAATATTCTAATACAAATTACAGAATCTATACTAAGACAGTATACAGTACATACTCTTCTGGGGACAGAGATTAGGAGAAAAACTCCGGGAATTTTCATCTATAAGAAGAAAGTCATCTATTGGAACAGCAAATAATTTGTTTAGTGCTTGCTGTACACTTGGGTTTGAGATCAAATGATGAATATGAAATGATATATGAGCATTTCAGCATTTATATGATATTTACATGTTAAACTTACAACATGGCACCTTTGTTTGATTTCACCCAAGCAAAAATACTGGATAATGTGACTGACAGTCATTTCTTGTAACCAGTGTGTGCCCTATTAGACTGATGTTTTTAAACAATTAATAGCTCTAAATGTCTGCTATTTGTTTGTGCCCTGTGCACCTGTGAAGACAGCATTTTTTTTGTTGTTGTTAAAAAGGATAAACGACCATGAAGACAAGAGAGCTGTCTATGAGAGAATAGCAAGTGATTTTGTAGCTGAGGTGCTTCTACAAATTCAATAATATTTACTGATGAACAACCCAAAGCACACTACCAACTCAACAAAGGTCTTCAAAACAAGTGGAAGGTTTTTGACTGGCCAAATCAATCACAATGTAAGTGAGTGCACCTTAAAACTATTAAAATGTGCTGATGGCATTGCAGTCATTGTCCATATGTATAATTGATAGTCAGGAAAGTAATGTACCTTTGCACCATCAGGACCAGCAGGACCATGTTCACCCTCTAAACCTGGCTCTCCCTAAACACACAGTCATACATACATACATACATACATACATACATAGATATATAAATACATACAATATAATTATCTAAATTATTAATTATCAAAAAATGCTCTCACATGTATAAAATCCATGTACAGCGGGGTCCAAAATTCTGAGACCACAAGTGAAAATGTAATTGTTTCACAAGGTTTTTCATTACAAAAACACAGTGAGTAATGATTTGAATATTTTTAAGTTTCTGACTATTTAGTATGTCCTCTTTTTGCATTAATTATTTTGCATTAGTGTACTCAAGCTGAAATGATGTGTATGTATAAAAGAAAGCTGGTGACCCATGTTAGCTTTAAATCCATCAGCATGTTATCTAAACACATCTTTTAATGGAAGACTCACAAACTTTACTTCTTTTTTAAGGAATAAACATGTTAAATTTTAACAAATGTTCTTCCAGTTAAAAAGAGACCTTGAAATCCTGCAACATCTTGAATATTGAATACTTCCTTTTTTGCTTTAGAATTGTCTATTTCCAGTTTTCAATCAAAGTAACAATTTGAATGTGGTCTCGGATTACTGGACACCATTGTATGTATAAACAAAGATCACACACCCTGGTTCCAATGAGGCCTGGAGCTCCAGCATTCCCTTCGACTCCAGCCGTGCCCTAGAGCATAACAAATGACAAAATTTCTGAAATAACAAATGACAAAGTTTCTGAAATTTCTTGCGTTAAGACCGACCAATTTTTTTTTACTCTTCAAACAACTAATACAAAACAATAAAATAACATTAATTATATTATAGTAAGTATTGTAAATATATAAATTGTCTAGGCCTACATACAAACGAAGACTACGTTCTTTCTTTTAAATAAAAATCTGTGACGTCATCTATGTTTACACTATTGGTTAACAGATGTCACACTATGGCCTGTGCGTTCGCTTCGTCTCATACTCTCATTCACTGTCAGAGTCAATGGTTCGCGCTTGGTAATGATGGCTGCGGCTGCAGTAAACAAAATGTTCGCGGTCACCGTTCAAAGTCATACGAGTTCAGGCACCATAATACATCTAAAAAATTCATTACAACAGCGCGGCACCGCTTTAACTTGGCACGAAGTTCTGGAAAAACTGTGCCCAGCATCAAAATGGTTTGCAATGATGCGCCCGAAGGCACGGGTTGAAGACACAGTCAGTGACGTCACAATATGCTAATTTGTTTAAATTCATACCTACGTAATCACCATCACCAAAATTGTACCTTTTTTTTACACTGAAACCTGAAAAAAATTATAGACCTACCTACCGACCCTTTTTTTTTTTTACTGTTACTGCAAACCAAAATATTTTTAAGGATGGCCTAAATACTAACTAAAATATTAACTCTATTTGTTGTCATTAACTATTTTATGCTGGTCGGTCTGTTTTTTTTTTATCAGAAGATAGATATTGATCATTCTACCTTTTCTCCTGGTTCGCCAGAGGCTCCCATGTCTCCCACTTTTCCTGGTGGACCCTGAGGAAGAGGGGCAGTGAGAGACAATGAGAATTAATTTGCTCACTATTTTAGTCTTAAATGCAATGCATCAAACTAATGGGGAACACTAGAGTACATGAATATTTTATGGAAATTTACCTTTGGTCCAATGTTCCCAAGAGGCCCTATTGTTCCTGGTATCCCAGGGGGTCCCTAAGTAAAAAATAAATATTTGATCATAAAATAGTTTCACACACACTCATGCCGACACATACAGTACATGTCAGCAGTTACCAAGCTAAGAGGATTAAAATTGTGCCTAATAGTATTAAACATTAAACTGTGCATTTTTCAGTGAATAAATGTGAAGTAAATAAGTGAGACAAAAGGATCTCTAAGGTTTAATTTAGTTCTGATTTCACTCACTGGCTCTCCTGCAATCCCTTTTTCTCCTGGAGCTCCTGAAGAACCCGAGATTCCCTGTGGAGACATATAGAGTAACTTAGCAATGTACCAATAATATATTTCATAATATTACAATATTTGAGGTACACAACATTTTTATCATTGTTTGTCTTTTGTTTTTTTATTTAGCTAATGTTTCTATACCCACATAGAATGTGTCTACTTGTTGCTGATTTTAGCTGACTATACTGTATGTGCAGAGGCATTGTCATGGTGGAAATGTTTGAGTGCATTAGTTCTAGTGAAGGGAAATATTAATGCTACAACATACAAAGACATTCTAGACAATTGCATGCTACAAAATTTGGAAAAGACCAACTTATAGGTGTCATGGTCAGATGTCCACATACATGTGTTGACGGTGTTAATTATTGTCTTATTGTCTAACAGCCCATTAACCAGTACATTATATTTTACGATTGGCTTTTTTCACTTTTTTCACTATTTTTTGGACTCCGTTTTAGTGAACAGTAACAGGATGATGTTTAAACACTGTAACTGAAAAATGATTTTGCTGTTAATATCTGCTGAAATAGCTGTCAATAAATTAATGTGAAGGAACACACCGGAAATCCTTTCGGCCCCGTCTCTCCCGGATCGCCGATCTTCCCCTGCAGACATTTTACAATATAGAATTTATATACTTAAAGTTTTTAAACAATGGTCGCTTACATTTTACAGAAGTAAAAAATAAAAGTTAAAAAATATATATATATATATATATATATATATATATATATATATATATATATATATATATATATATATATAGAAAAAACTACAGAGAAAGCAGTTGAAGTATCTAATTGTATAATATAGCGTATATAAAATGATCATGCTGCTGTGCAGCTTTTACCTGCTCTCCAGGAAACCCGACCTTTCCAGGAGGACCAACAGGACCCTAGGACAGGACATGACAGAACAAGTAAAACTGTAATGACCAGTAAAACTAAATGCTTTTAAACAAAATAATCAATTACATTAATGTTCTTAGGATAACAACTATAGTATTCTGAGTAAAGCACATTCAAATAATTACTTTTTTCTCACTTTCCTTGCTTTGATACATATAGTGAAGTCCAAAAGACTGAGATTAGTATTGAAAGTCCTTCTATTTTGTGTAACTTTGTATAAACCCTGTCAATCCATGCTAGACCAGATCCATCACAGTGTCACAGTGTTTTTTCTTTTCTTTTTCTTCTTGAATACTGAGACACTGAACATTTTTTTCAGTTTTAAATGAAATGTCCAGATTTTCATTGTGGTCTCAGGCCTTTAGATTCCATTGTGTGTTCAGTTCCACTATAAAACAAACAGTAAATAATAATAATAATAGCTATAGCCTGCCTTAATAAAGCCATGAAGGATTATTTCTGCTCACAAATTACAGTAGATAAAGCTCTCGTGCACAAATACTTGTTTCACTCATGCTTGCTTTCATAATTTAACCTTAAATCTTTTAAACGAGCAATATTGCTGTATGTGAGTAGTCATGTAACATAGTACAAAATGTACAAAAAGTACAAAAATACTTGGTCACGACCTTTGATCTTTTTAAGGTCTTACCTTTTTGCCCTCAGTGCCAGCCTCGCCAATCAGACCATCCAACCCTCGTGGGCCCTAAACACATGTTGTCATCCATTATCTTAATTAGATCAGGGTACTCTTACATTCCATTTAATGGCGTTAGTGATCATGTGTGTGTTTGTTAGCTTGGAAAGTAAGTCTTTATACAGAGACACACCGATATAACTTACCCGTCTTCCCTTATCACCTCGAGTGCCAGCAGGGCCTTGTGATCCACGAGCACCCTAAATGTCAAAGTGATAAGGGTTTATCTGACAAGCATATGCACACACATACATATCTAACAGCTGTCCTTAGTTGTCTATTATATGTGAATTTATGGTAAACAGCTAATTGGTTATATAAGCAAAAGTAAGAAATGGGAGAGATTTATTTTTATACATGAACTGCTAGTGCTAATATTCTAGTGTTTCATTAGCTTAGAGATTCTGGCAGTTCTAAGAATCAAACAGCACCTTAAAATAAAACATACCCTTACTGTACACAATGTAATGTATTGTATTATGAATAGGATTCAAGTTTGTGGAGGTGCAAGTTTCTAAAATATTTCTCTAGGACTTACTGGTGAACCTGGTGGTCCAGGAGGTCCAGCTTCTCCAGGAGCCCCTGGATGGCCCTAGGACAAACAGTATGCACATAATTATTCATACTATAAAAGATCTGAGGTGCAAACAAAATAATCATTTCTGAACACAATGGACAAAAATAATACAGGAACTTACATATATACATACTTCCTGCTGAGCAGATAAGAGTTGCTAGCTTGTTGAATACATAGTTTAGATAAACAAGTATATAAGTATAATTAAACTAACAATAATAGTTATCTAGTTTCCATATTCCCAATTAATAACAAGAATAAATATCACATCTGTGAGCAAGGATATTTTATTTAATCCCACTTCCATCTGCTCCCTGACAGTCTTGACCAATTACTCCTGCAGAAAATGGGATCCATCCTGCCTGATCCTACAGGTATTTAACTTGTTAACTTCATTCTTTCATTCATTTTCTACCGCTTATCCGAACTACCCCGATCTCAGGCGTCATCGGGCATCAAGGCAGGATACACCCTGGACGGAGTGCCAACACATCGCAGGTCACACACACTCTCATTCACTCACGCAATCACACACTACGGACAATATTCCAGAGATGCCAATCAACCTACCATGCATGTCTTTGGACCGGGGTCAGGAAACCGGAGTATGCAGAGGAAACCCCCGAGGCACGGGGAGAAAATGCAAACTCCACACACACAAGGCGGAGGCGGGAATCGAACCCCCAACCCTGGAGGTGTGAGGCAAACGTGCTAACCACTAAGCCACCGTGCCCCCCAACTTGTTAACTTATTTGGCTTAATTTATCCAAATATTTTAATCACAGCAGTTCTGAAACATTGTACTGATTCATTCAAATCAAGCATCGCGTTAGTTCAGGCAGACCAGACCAGTAAGCTGCATCAGCTGCTAATCAGCTGTCCACAAGGCGCACCAATCCAGCACGACTTCCGAAATTTCCCTCCTTTAAATCCACGCCTTCGAGCGCACCTACGCATCGCCGCTGCTGCGATCCAACACCCTCCTCCCTCCCCGACTCCTCCAGCCAGAACCTGTCGCCAGCGCCGATTAAATTCTTCACGTAAAAAAAATTCGCACCTCGTGCAATTTCGGTTCTGATTCTCCCAGAACAGAACCATTCCGCCAACACTAACTGCATGCTTGCTAACCTTCATTTACGAAGTGGTCCTGACTGAACTTTAGTAAATGCTGAGTGAGCATATCCAAAATGCTCATGTTAATCAGCATAAACTCTCTTTGTTCTACAGGCTTTATACAGTATCTCATTGCCTGATCTGGAAAGAAAAAACTGCCCTAATTTTTGTTGGGTCTCGTGGAAAAGAATGAAATGAAGTCTAAGTAGTCTAATTTAGATTATTATGGAGAAAAAAATGTGTGGAAACGATAGTTATTACTATATCCTGAATCTAACACTGTAGTAAACTTTGGGCCAGCATTGTAAATCGGTTATTGATGTCTGTAATATAGTTATTTTAAGTGGAAAGTACAATTTTGTAAAGTGACATTCTGCAAGCTCCTCCACTATACTGTGCTGATTGCTTATTGGCATACTTTATAGAACCAACTAACAGGAACTAAGCTGGATCTGCTCTATTATACTGTGGTAATTACAGCTAAAACAGATAGAAGATTATATAATGGATCATATAACTACATGGTGTGAAGCCATGTTTTATGGAGAATGACATTTTATCAAAATTTCATGATTCTGAAACAGTCAAATTCAACCTCAGAGAGTATTAGATACAACCAATATTACATTGTCTATTTCACTTTACTTTATTGTAATTAGAAATATGAAGTAATGTACAATACTGGAAATTTCATTCAATCAACATTACTGCAATCAAAATCTAAACAGTGCACATATTAGAGTTACTTTGAATTAAATGATTAAATGATTAACATGGTTGAAATTGATTTTAGGTGGCAGCAAGAATCTCTCTGCTTTAACAAATATGTTCAGGCTTCTATTTTTTATTTTTTCCCACACAGTTATGTGTCTGTGCCGATTTTAGGTTTCTCTGCATGGGAGCATAATCAGAAGTGGCTGATCAACTTACTTAACAATTCCACATGTAAACTCAACTCTATAAATGCTAAAGTCTAAAGTATGACTGCTTAAATTTATATGCATACACTGTAAATATTTCCCAGTGCAGTGAAATTCACAACTTTCACCAACAATATGTGTCTGTATGTTTAGTGTGTGTCTAGGTATTTGTTAGTAATGATGTGTCATCTTAATGCAAACTTACAGTAGATCCTTTTTCACCTGGTGGTCCTGGCAATCCTGTCTGTCCTCGATCACCCTGGAAAAAACACATACACCGATATTTTCTTATAAAGCCATGTTAAAAATACTCTGGAGAAAGTACTCAGGAAATTAGCTCTGAGTTTTGAAGCTCACCTTTTCTCCTGCTAGACCAGGTTCCCCTACTGGTCCCACAAATCCAACCAAACCCTACATGTAAACACACGCACACACACATAATCAAAAGATAAATATCATAGCAGTGAAAGAGTATAAGAATCACTTAATAAGCATATTATTCAACATTTTCAATCCTGCAATCTGCATATAACTTTCCATTTTCAAATGGTGCAGGAATTACATAATTTCCACAGACTAAATTTTTTAAGTCTTCCAAATTATGCCCCACTAAAAGAAATTGTTTTCTTGTACTTGTATTGAAACAATACTGAAAATCTGTTCAGGTAAAATTTATCATGGACAATAACATGCATGAATGATATACATGAATACAGTGTGTATTTATACATGAATAAGTATTTTAAACTCAACTTAAAATTTATGAATATACTGTTTGCCAAGGCTGGAGTTGAACAACTAAAGTTGCTTGCACAGAAACCTGATCTTAACCCCACCTTTGAGCTGAACTGGATTGTGGACTTGAAAAGTACATGAATGTCTCCATGAAATATTCATATTTCAGGCAAGCTATAAGTGCCTAAAATGCATTTAATGATGGCAGAAGATTTGATGATAATTACCCTCACATATGCAAAAGCAGACTGACAACATTCTCTTGCCAGTTATCTGTATACATACAGTAATAAGTTTAAAACTGTGTCCCATCACAATGTCTTTAAGTCTACACTGTGTCCATGTTGCATCAGGCATCAGGTTTTTTGTTCTGCTATTAAAAAATTGCAGCAGCATATATGTTTTTGCCCTAAATATTTTTCAGTGTGTAAAACTAATTTCATTTATCATATAACACTCACTCGCTCTCCCACTGGACCAGCCTTCCCTGTGTCTCCTTGTTCCCCCTGAAACAGCAAACAAGCCAGGATGTATATTTGTGGCCTTGTACATTTGTGGCCTTGGTGCATGTATATGTGTGTGTGTGTGTGTGTGTGTGTGAGTGAGTGTGTGAGTGTGTGTGTGAGTGTGTGTGTGTACTGATGATTTGAACTCTAACCTTAACTCCTTCAGGTCCGACCTTTCCAGGAAAACCGGTTTTGCCCATAAGACCCTAGGAAGAAAAAAGTATTTTGTAAATTCTCTCATTATTTACATTTTGAAAGAGATTTTAATAGCAATTCTTTCTGGCATTTTTTTTGTTTTGTTTTTGTGTGTATATTCCATTTAAAAACCTGTCTTCAATCATACCCAATTGGGAAAAGAGCTGAATCGAGCGATTCCTTACGTTTTCTCAAGGAGTATGCAAAGTCATAGATTATGCGTTCAAGTTCCAGACCATCACCATGGGGAGTGGCTGGAACAAAGTGGCACTGAAGGGGTTGTCATGAAGGGGCTTGAAAGCAGAAATGCTCACAAAACTTGCATCATAAGCAGCTTTCTCTCACAGTACCCTCAACAGACCAAGTATCTGACCAGAATAACTGCAAGTGAGTACACTAGCTCGCATATGGCGAATCATTCCAAGTCACTGTCACAGCATTCTTTCATAGTATTGCAAAACTTAAACACTGATTTTGTCTTCACAGCACTTATTTACTCTAGTGAAAATGGGTAAACTCATTGATGAAAACTCTCTGTCAACCAGCTCAACATATCCCTGGACTCGCTGCCCCAGCCTTTGTGAATTCGAGCTATCGACGGGCATCTGATTGGGGATATCACTATTACCTGGCTCACACAACCTTTCATCCTGTGGATTTGGGTGCTCCATTGTGAGCATATGTCTGCTGGTGTCCATTTTGGCTTACCACTCCCAGCTCCACAACCCACAGCTGTCAAGGCTGGATGGGCAGATTTCAGTCCCAGTATTGCCGTGATAATTGCGTATACAAACCTGAGCCTATGCTAGATCCACCACCATAGAAATCCCCAATACACTCCCACAGCACAACATCCCAGTTCAGTATAATGACCTCAAAGAGGACTTCAGCCAGGCAAAGGCCAGCAGCCAACACACACCTTATGATTTACACACAGCAATTAATTAGGCTGTTACTTATTTAGATTAAGAAGTTAGAAATGGGATGATCACCTCCAGTCCTGTCGGTCCAGGTAGTCCAAGTGGACCCTCATCTCCCTTGTAACGAAATACAAAGAAACTAATCATTATGTTTATATATTGCAGTAAGTGGGATACTTTCTCGGTATATATGTAATAATATATACACACACTTATATATAAATATATTTCTCTCGCACATACACACATGCTCACACACCTCTCGTCCTGCAACTCCGCGAGGTCCTGGTAACCCCCTCATTCCAGGGACACCCTGTGGGGCAAATACATACACACAGCAGATTCACTGGCCTGACAAACATTTAAATTGCCATAGCTGTAGGCATTGTGTGTTGTGGTATTTTTATATAGTTAAAGTGTCTTTTAAATATCAGTGTTTAAACTGACAAAGTTTTCAAAAATATAAAAATGTGTTTTGGACCACTGTGTGAGCAAGTGCAACTACAGATGCACACCTTTTGTCCCTCAGGCCCATTTTGTCCAGGTGGTCCAATGTCACCAGGGAAACCCTGAAAGCAATTACATTAATACTCCTTCTGAACAAAGAGGTACATCAAAATGAATAAATGAGTATTATTTCATTTATATGTTTTCATAATGATTTAAATTTTACCTCAGGACCAGGAGGGCCAGGGACCCCTTCAGGCCCTTTCTCTCCTTGTTTACCCTGAGAGACATAAGTACATACACTTGAGTGTGTAGAAAAAGTGCAAGTACTGGGACTTACTAACATGTCATCATATGGAAGAAAGCGTTGTTGCCTAGCTACACACTATACTTAATCACATTCAGCTTTTCTTTTTTGTTAGTCCTTATAATCTGTACTATATAATGTAATTTACCATTCCCATGATCAGAGCCGATCGGCCCTAAACGCTTACTACGCAAGTTGTGTAGGGCCCCGCATATTACGCAAGGCCCCGCCTCCCCCTGCATCATTTTACAGCTTGTATTAATGTTTACTGTGTAGATGACAATATGAAGCGGAGCGATCCATCCGGGTATGAAAACAGAAAAAAGAAACAAAATGAGAGTGAAATGCGAGAACAGCAATCAGGTAAACATGTGTTCTCTTTAAGTTTGTTGTCAGCAAGTGCAAATAACAGTAAAGTTAGTCTCTATCTGACTAGCTAAATTAGCTGTGCAGTGCTGCCAGTGCATCTCTTGGCCTGTCTGTCGCACAACAATTTTTTGCGTGAACATTCGCGTGAATAAACACCCAAGGGCAACGGTGTTTATAAACGGCAGCTCGATAACCACACCGTTCGTGAACATGCGTTCATATGCGCGTGCAATCGTGCACAAAATCACACGCACGCTTTCCAGCAGCAACATCTGTAGCGTGATACCAGTAGCGTGATAGCACTCCTAAATGACAACGTTTATAGTCTCGCAATCAAGGTTACAACAACATTAATGCAATATGGAAACCAATGGATTTACATTGGAATGGGCATAATGCCAGGTCAATATGAATGCACATCCCTGAGTAAATAATAACCTTCAGGGGTCAAGGGCCCTTTAGCAGAATTTTGGGTAGCTTTAGGATACTCATTTCTACATATACTACAATTTGTGACATTCTAATTGTAGCCTCTGATATTTTTTAGGACATATGGTAGGTGAATTAGGATGCATCACAAGATTTCCTGTATAAATATAAGAAAGAAAAATCTCACCTGAGGGCCAGGTTTTCCACGAGGACCTGGCAACCCTGATATACCCTGAATTCCCTGAAACAAAATGTACACAGTAAAATCTATGTGTACACACATACAGTAGAGTCCATATGCACTATTATTTCTACAGCTATGGTAATTTAAAGTTACATTTACTTATTTAAATTTAAACTTACATTTACATTATTTTATAACATGTCCAATTCTATATATTTTATTCAAGTGGTAGTACAATGCATTGTATAAGGATTCAACCTTCTTGAACTTTTCAACATTTTGTGGTATTACACCCTCAAACTGAAAGGACTTTGTTATTTTTATTTGGATCCATTTACAATGGTTAAAGAACAAAAGATGTTGGTTACATAAGTAAAAATAATTAAGTTCATGTGTGTGTGTGAATAATTATACAAGGCAATATATATTTATATATATATATATATCTATATATTTTTCTCAGAAATTTTCATTAATCCCTTAGTCAAAGGTAGCCTGTATAAATTAGGGATGTACCGATTCCACTTTTTCTCTTCCGATCCGATACCAGAGTTTGCCAGTATTGACCGATACCGAGCCGATCCGATACCTGTGTTCTTTTCTACCTTTAAAACTAAAGAATGTATACAACTCGTTTAGTTATTAAGATTTATTTGTTTCTGGCAAATAAATACAAAAATGCCCATTACTGTATGTAAAATGAAAACACAAGAAACCTTAAAAAAGTATTAATGCAGTAGTAAACAGTACTTTTAACAGTGAGTGGTATAACAATCTAAACCATATATACTGCAATTATTAAATTAAATAATTTTCTGAAAAAGGCAATATTTTAAAGTGAATCTTATAGTAGAACTCTGGAAACACAATGCAAAATGTATTAAACAGTAAACCTTGCACCCAAATGAGCGACATGTTTAACGCGCTGAGGTAAATAGAAAGAACGCCTGCTAAACTTGCCTGTCTGTCGCAGGTGGTTGTGCAACATATTTCCCATAAAATGTATTATATTTATTTTCATTAATGTAATTTAATATATAAGTGTATTCTTCTTATAAGTTCAAGCAATAGTTAGTTAATTGACATTAATCAACCACCACGGGCATGGGCGTCGGAAGTAAATAAAAAGTAGGTGTGGCCTGTCTCACACACATATAATGGTTCCAACGCCCATGAACTTCAGGAAGCAGAAGCGTGGTCAATGCTGTAGGTAAAACGCGGAATGGAGTTTAATTTATTAGGGCATTCCTCAAGCGGAATGGATTCGACTGGCGGCGCTCTGAAAAGTGCGATACCCCATGACCACGGGTATCGGATTTGGATCGGTCACGCACCACCGATACCCGATCCACTCATATCGGATCGGTACATCCCTAGTATAAATGCAGTTAACTAGCCAACCAGCTCAAAAGGTATTAAAACAGATTAGCTAGTATGATTTAAGCCTTGATTTAAGCCTTGGGTCTCCGTTCAAAAATCATGGAACTAGGCATCACACTGGAGCTTACATTCATCCAGTAGGACAAGCCGATATTGCATAATACATCATGAGATGTTTTGTTCTCAGAATTTCCCAGTGAATAATGTGCCAATGAGTGAGAAATCTGAGACAAATACATGATTTTTCTGAAAGTTTCATTCAATTGCAAACAGACACCAACACTCACACATACACACACACACACACACACACACACACACACACACACCTATTTTCAGTAGGATATAGACAATGCAAAGCCTTTGTAATATATCAAGAGAGATAAAGATATAGTAGTTGAAAATATTTTTTCCAGAGAATAATTAATGGAGATGGCTATGGTTATAATCTAATCATTGCACTATAGGTCACACATCACCGTTAAGACCATTAAACAGGTACCTTGTCTCCCTGGAACCCGGTCACCCCTTGCTGCCCAGGGAGCCCGATTTCACCCTAAGAGACAGATGAGATGAAGCAAGTAAGAGAGTAAGAAAGAGAGAATGTAAGAGGTACAGTAGAGGATGTTTGAGGTAGAGAGTTCCTAGAGATAAGAGAATACATTATTGTAAAATTAAAAGGATGACACAGTTTAAATATGCTCCAATTCTAAATCCTATCCTAAAATAGATGGAACAGATCAAATTTGCTCCTTCCCTAAAAATAACATCAGCACAAATCCAATGTGTGCCTGGTCTGATGTTGCCAAAATCTATGTAGCTTAGATAAAATCCAAAATTCTCTAGTGGCCAATGAGAAAATTGACAGATGGTCCCATATTTGTGTAACAAGGCACAGCATAAACATTCACTCACAACACATTTGAGTTTAGCATCTGATCACCTGCCCAATGCAATGTGCATTGGTGATGACTCATGTCAGGACAGAAAGCTTGCGTGAAATACATTACAATGGCTAATATCATTCAATTTCCAATTCATTTAGCTCTATTGAATACTGCTATTTTGAGAATAAGTTTTAATGCTGCATAAATGTGTAATCAAACTAGCAATCCATGGTTTGTGCATCTGTGCGACAGTAGAAGTCCAATGAAGTAACATTATTAGAACACTGAATAATTGCCTGATTTTTTTTTTTATGTTATTCAGATTTTATTAATAAGGAATATCTGTGAGAATTTGTGAAAAATATCTATACTACTCCGAGCAACATGCATAGAGGTAAGATAAAATCATGCACAAAACTGGTTGCCACTAATTACACACAGTTTAGCACATCAACTGGAATATGTAATCAGCAGCTCTTAACATTTTTTCATCCAATTTAACACACTCCTTCATTCATTTTTGACAAGGGTAAGAGGTATATGTTTCCTGTTGCCGCTTGCATGTTGCGTACGTTCATGGCTTTATACATAACATTCAGTGCAGCATAACTGAAAAATGTGCAAAGAGCTTGGTAAATCAGTAAACCAATGAATGTGCATTAATTACACTTTGAAATGTTCAAGAACGGAATGTTTTTTTTATTTTATGATTTTTATATGTTCTATTTTGCTGAGTCAAATTTAAAGGGTCAAATTGTGCAAATTCTGGCCCTCATATCAGTAACCAATCAGACATATCTGACATTCTACGCACAACAGGGAAGGTTCTGAAAGCACATGCTCAACACAGGCCAACCAGTGGGGAAGGTTTTCCATGGCATGCGGCAGAATAACAGGGCCAATAAGAGCATTCAGATCACCTTATCACCTTTCAGTCCAGACTCGCCCATGTTTCCAGCAACACCCTGGCACACAGACACAAAACAGACAAATGACACACAAAACAATACACACTTATGGCATACGTACAATTTTATTTAAATACAAATTCAAGGTACAGTGAAATAAATAATACACTGTACTATATTAAAGCACAGTACTTCTTCTTCTTCTCAAATCTTTTTGATTTGAGAAGAAGAAGAAGTACTGTGCTTTAATCAATTGCTAATATCTGATAATTGCTGAGATTGCGAGGCAAATCTCAGGTTCATATTTATGCATACATTCTATTATACAAACTATTACATTAACAACTCCAACTCTGCCTTATATTGAGCACTATCCACAGAAATAGATTAAAACAATGTGTAATTATTGATATGGTGAAGTGTTACGTGTGGAGATCTTGTTTTCTTCTAAAGTAGTCCCCAGAATCAGCAAAAAGTTTAGTTTTTGACATCAAGAACTAAAAATACTGTACTTCAACATGATTATGTAAGCAACATCCCTGTATGACACAGGAAGGAAGATACTAAAGAAAATTGATTTCAAGCTCCGGATTATTGACTGAGCTAATGAAAAGCAATCAGCAGGGAGAAAATGAGAAAACCTAATAAAGAAACAAGAAACAAGCAGAATAAGAGCAGTAATATAGTGTGTGTGTGTGTGTGTGTGTGTGTGTGTGTGTGTGTGTGTGTGTGTGTGTGTGTGTGTGTGTGTGTGTGTGTGTGTGTGTGAATATTGTATATTCTATATTATACAGTATCTCACAGAAGTGAGTACACCCCTCACATTTTTATAAATATTTTATTATATCTTATTTTATTATACAATGTAACATAGTGAGAGTACAGCTTGTATAACTGTGTAAATTTGCTGTCCCCTCAAAATAACTCGACACACAGCCATTAATGTCTAAACATTGTGTTTGGGAAGTAGACGTATGAATGCTGCCAGCATTGCTGCAGAGGTTGAAGGGGTGGGGGACAGCCTGTTAGTGCTCAGACCACACGCCACACATTTACATTTACAGCATTTAGTAGACACCCTTATCCAGAGTGACTTACAACTGAGGGTTAAGGGCAACTTAACCCTCAGTTAATCAAGAGCAACTTGATCAGGGGCCCAGCAGTGGCAGCTTGGTGGACCTGGGGTTCGAACCCATGACCTTTTGATCAGTAGCCTAACACCTTAACCACTGAGCTACCACATCCCACAGAACACACACTGCATCAAATTGGTCTGCGTGGCTGTCGTCCCAGAAGGAAGCCTTTTCTAAAGATGATGCGCAAGACAGTCCACAAACAGTTTGCTAAAGACAAGTATGGATTACTGAAACCATGTCCGGTGGTCTGATGAGACCAAAATAAACTTATTTGGCTTAGATGGTTTAAAGCGCGTGGGGCGGCAACCAGTTGGGGAGTAAAAGACAAGTGTGTCTTGCCTACAATCAAGCATGGTAGTGGGAGTGTCGTGGTCTGGGGCTTCAGGAGAACTATAGCATGAATGCCAACATGTACTGTCATCTACTGAAGCAGAGCACGATCCCCTCCCTCGGAGACTGGGCCGCAGGGCACTATTCCCACATGATAACAATCCCAAATACACTTCCAAGATGACCACTGCCTTGCTAAAGAAGTTTTCTCTTGGGGCGTACTCAATTTTGTAGCCAGTGGTTTAGACATTAATGGCTAAGTGTTGAGTTATTTTGATAGGACAACAAATTTACAGTGTTAGACAAGCTGTACACTCACTACTGTACACTGTAGCAGTGTCATCACATCAGTGTTGTCATATGAAAAGATATAATAAAATATTTACCAATATGTGAGGGGTGTACTTACTTCTGTGAGATACTGTATATATACCACAGTGTATATAGCTGTCACAGTGATGGAAAAAGCAGCCTTGCTGCCACAACACTACCTCCCCCAAGTGGAGAATGTTCAACATGACCAATGTGTGAATTTCATTGTAAGAATGTAATTTATTTAATAATGGCAGTAATGGCAGTAAACAATTATCTTGAGGACAACATTAAGGACTGTAATATTTGTGTGAATGTCAGGTGTTACTTTTAAAGAAATGGCAATAGTTAAAACTTTAATAACAGTTGGAAAGCATTTTATGGGAGATTTTATGCAGCATTATATCATTGTGAGTGTGTGCATGAGTGTGCATGTGTGTGTGTTTGTGTGTGTTTGTGTGTACTAACCTTCAGTCCAATCAGTCCTGGTAAACCAACGACACCAGCTGGGCCCATGTCACCCTGAAACAGTAAAACAGTGAGATGTATATATGCCTTATACAGACACACCAGCACATTTCCTGATCTCAAAATCTGAACCCTTTTTTTTTCTATTCTAAAATGTAGACCAAAAATTATTATCAAAATAGACACAAAATAGATACAAAACGAAGATACATACTTATTTTTCACTAATTTTCCCCTAATTTGTTTACCTGCCATTTTATACCCACCATGTAGCTCTCCTGTATCATACGACAGCTACAAAATATCCTGCATCACAGGACATTGTGGTGATTGAGGAAACTATTTCTGCACACATTAGCTTACAGACACTCACTATTGTCCAGTACTGCTGTTATTGATGGAAGAGTTTATGCAAACTTTCCCACCCAGACCGCAAGGAAGTTTGCAGCATATTTAATAATAAAACAACCATAATTTATGCAAAATCTAAAAAGGCATAGAATTTATTAATAGTCTTAACAATGTTTACATGACAAATGTGCTACTCTGCTGTCCTTCTGTGTATGTAGTTTGAAAGCTAAAGAACACTGTACTCGTCAAATTTGAGAATCAGTTTAATAACTAACATTATATACTCACAATCAGTCCAGGTACTCCAGGAGGGCCAATGGCACCAATAATACCCTGGGGGATAAGACAAAGAGAAACTTACGGTTTCCAACTTTCAAAGAGTACCAAGCACTGGTTAATAAATATGGCCTGAGTATGACTATAGACTAAGATGTGGCTTGTGTCGGGTTTGGGGTACGAATTAATATGTGTACGTTTGTCTTTTGTATGTGACTTTAAAATTTTAAGGCTTGGTTTCTCAAGCAGAATCACTCAGATACCGCATATTAAGATTCTTATTGAGAAATTGGCTTTGTTTAGGTGGAAATGGTGTGATGGATGCATGTTTAGATACATTCAGACTTTGTATGCTTAAGAATGGATTTCTGATTTCTGACCTGGCCTGCCCCATTACCATGGATGCTATTTTTGCTCAGGTTTTGTCCCTTTTCCTTGTTCCCACTTTTTAAGCCATGACCATGAATTAAGATCTCTTTTCCACGCATTAGTAAGTCATGGGCCTGCATTATTTTTATTAAGTAGGAAACTTTGCAGAGGGACTCTGTAGTTAAACATGAGGGAAGGATTAATGTTTCATTAGTAAAGCACATGGAATTTAGAGAGCTGTGAAATGCTCACATACACACCTCCAAAGGGAGCTATGAAATAAGTGGCATAAAGAGGACGTGCCTTTTTTAGTGCTGGCTGTATGTGTCTGTGTGTCATGTTGTTTATATTCTGTGAGCTAATGGAAAATGCATCATAGTCAGGTTTAAGTTCAGAGTGTGATTTCATATTAAAAGCATACTTTAGGCTACAGACTTAACACTTGAACAGTCTGTGTCTCACTGTGTTCTGTTGTCTGTATTGTGTTCCAAGCGAGGAAAAAGTTGGACTTACAGGCTCTCCGTCAGCTCCTGGTGGTCCCCTCTCACCAAAATCACCTGGAAAACCCTGCAGAAATGTAGAGACCGAGTTAGACTGATAAATAATAATTAAAGTGAAAAACAGACACACACATTCACTCTCTCTCTACACACTTGCTGAAACTGCAGCTTCATCTGTGGCAAGTTTCTGGTTTTGTACATATTTCACATGTCTGTGTGTATCTCTGTGTACGCATGTGTTTTGGGTCAAACCCCACTGGTCCTCCAGTAATACACAGACAACTCTATTTTCCCTGTTGAAAAATTACTGCTGACTCAGCAGAAGTGCCTCACACACACAAGGAGACACACACCCACGTAATACATTGCATTTAAGACAATGTAATCGGCAGGTGTGAAAAGCTATCGGTCTCAGCTGTCCACTGTGATCACCTGAGATGGATGCTAGGTTTTGACATATAACACTCACAGTCACACACACAAACACACACACACACACACACACACACACACACACACACACACACACACACACACACACACACACACACACAAACACAATGTTCCTCCCTTACTCTCTGTCTCATTCACACATACAGTACACATACACACAAATAGTGAGTTGATTGTCAAACATTACCGGCGTACCCATCTTGCCCATCTTCCCTGGAGGACCAGGACTACCCTGGAAAAAAAAAAGTTAACAAATATAGATGGAGAGAAACATTGTGAGAAAGAAGAGACAAGTAAATAATTACTTATTCTTATATTAATGTAATGTTTAATGTATTTTACTCCTTGAAAATGGCCTGCTCTTATAACTTAATAAAAACATCGTTAGAATTTTTAGCTCTAATTTTTAGCTTTATTCTCTCACTTCAGTCCAGGAAACAATCTTGAAAAAGCCTGAAATAACTACTGTCACTGCTTTGCTGTTTACTGTATGTAGCTGTTACCATTGTTGAGTTTTAGTGGTCATTGTTTGTATTTTTGGTACTTGGTCTCTTTGCTCACTTGTACATTTGTACTGTACACTTGCATTTATTTATTTATTCATAGCTTGCATTAAAGCGTCAAACTAAGTGTGTCCACTGCGAATGGGATCTTGCAGGATGACGCTTGAGGTTTTTAATTTCAATTTCACTTTCATAAATAGAATATACTTTCTGTATTAAAGAATTAAACAAACACCCTTCTACAGAGCAACTAATAGAAGTGATTTGTAGTATATAACAAGGACAACAACAAAAAACATGCTTTGAACTACATCTGTGAAAATATATAAGTTCCTATAATTCATTGTCTTCTTGTTGGTTTGGTGTGTAAACGTTTGTGTCATAGACTTGCTTGTAGTCTACATGAATTGCCTTGTTTTCTGTTTAGTTCCTTGGCTCTTCACAGTTTTATTTATTATGTCCAAGAACCCAATTAAGACAATGTATTATTATTATTATTATTATTATTATTATTATTATTATTATTATTATGTTTTCCTATTTATGTATTATTTATTTATTTTTTTACAATTTTTGTGTTATTTTTTATTGGCATTAATTAAGGAAAAAAGAAAAAGTGTTAGCCAATAAAACATTAAATTCAGACAAATAAAAATAATCATTCAATTATGACAAAAGAAATGTAGCCATATAATCAAAGGATTATCTCATATCTGTAAGCAAATACAAATGCCATAATTGTTGAAAGATTTAGTGCACACTTCTTATTTAGTGCACACTACTTAATAAAGTCAAAATAACTTCCACTTCTGATTTTCAGTCTTTACTGATTGTAAATTTTGTGCTCTTGGATAATTTTATTTGGTGCTTGTTCATAGCTAAAATTACAATTCTCTCTGTTCTCTCTCTGTTCACAGATGTACATTTTATTCTTTAGCAAACTGTATTGTTTAGAGCCCTCAGTTTTTCAGCATAACACAGAAAATCATTATTAATGACTTCTTTGTAAGAGAGCCTGTACTAGGGGGACTAGGAAGTTAGCTCAAATTAAAAAACTAAAATATTTCCGTAAAAAATTTAGAAGCAACAAAATGTAAAATTTAAATTTTAAATAAGTGTGTGTCAACATAAAGACAAAATCAAATTAATATAAATGAGAACAAACTCACTCTTTCACCATCAGGTCCTGGTAAACCAAAAAGGCCTGGGATGCCAATAAAACCCTACAGAGAGAGAGAGAGAGAGTGAGAGAGAGAGAGAGAGAGAGAGAGAGAGAGAGAGAGAGAGAGAGAGAGAGAGAGAGAGAGAGAGAGAGAGAGACTACCTGAAATCTTTCAAATAATTTGCAGAACAAAGAGAAGAGATGGATGGATGGAAGGATGGATAGATGGATGGAAAGATATAGGTATGAATGGACATGTGGATGGTCTCACTGAAGAGGTAAACCTTGAGGAAAGTGTATATGCCCATGGACTGCATGGTGCTGGCCTCCACAATGTAGTCCAAGGGCACATACCCTCACGCCAGGGATACATGCGCCGTGCCATGCTGACTGTGGAGCAGAAATTCATAAACATATATACGAACACACTCACACACACAAATAACCTATGAAACTATATACAAATATGTACTGTATTAACACCTGAGATTTACTGATCTTACAGATGTCAGACACTTACATATATACACACATCATACTGTACATTAAATCCCAAAGTCACATGATCACACAAAAACACACATATACTGTATTATACACACATCCTAACCAAATACCTGAGCAAAGATAATGACCACATACACAAACTGGAACTCACCAGAGAGCAACAACAATAAGAACACAGAACTACAGTAGTTTAATTTTCATTGTGAAGTTACCTACTGTGTGTGTGTGTGTGTGTGTGTGTGTGTGTGTGTGTGTGTGTGTGTGTGTGTGTGTGTGTGTGTGTGTGTGTGTGTGTGTGTGTGTGCGTGTGTGTGAGAGAGAGAGAGAGAGAGAGAGGGACTGGGTTTGGGCAAGAGGACGGCAGAGATCCATTCTGAATTTAAACAGGAAATTCCAGTCAGTAGGAGCGAAGTTAACTCTGATAAAGGGCTTGTGTGTGTGTGTGTGTGTGTGTGTGTGTGTGTGTGTGTGTGTGTGTGTGTGTGTGTGTGTGTGTGTGTGTGTGTGTGTGTGTGTGTGTGTGTGTGTGTGTGTGTGTGTGTGTGTGCCTGGTTGTCTGGGGGGGTGTGTGTGTGTGTGTGTGTGTACCAACAACAACATCATCATCACCATTAACATCAACAACAACATCAGCAACAACAACAACAACAACAACAACAACAACACACACACACACACAAAGCCTATGGCTTTAGCAGAAGCCCAGACAGCAGTTTGACATAATGTATTCTCTACAGTGAAAGAAGAATGACAAAGGATAGAAGTATAAAAGGCAGAAAATATAAAAAATAAAGTGGAAAAAGTACACAGGAGAAACAGGGGTGAGGGAAACAGGAGGAACAAGAGAGGAAGCAGGCAAAAACGAGAGCAAGGCACTGAAAGAGATCAATAATGTCTCTACAGCACAGCCAGTCAAACTGCTTAATTTTACAAGCTGGACCACAGGAGAAACACCAGACACTATATAATAACCACTAAATAATAACTAAATAACCATGCATGCCACTGAGAAAGTCTGATATTACAACCCACTGTGTTGCCACAGTTACATGGCTGGATTGATGAAGACTATAGACAGTGTTGAAAGTGGAAGTGGCTTTGCACTCACCCGAGCGCCTTTTGGCCCACGAGGACCTATGGGACCTGGAAGCCCCTAAAAAAAAAGAAATATTGTAATTATAATTATTCTGTTACAGTATAAAACATGTCAAAGTCACCATCATGGAATAGTTAACTCCAGAGTTCACAAAAATGAGAAGAAAATCGATGTGACATTTTCAGTTTAAAAATTCTATCACATTAAATGTATTTTTGCACAACCATATAAAAAGACCTGATAGAAACTTCCACAGTAAGAGTTGTTGTTCTTTAAAAGCCATAAACCTGATAGCTTTAATGATTTATAGCAATATAACACTGAGGCCCCATCCACTCATTTACAGATGTGTACTTTTGAAGATTTTACCCCCCCTTTGGAAAAAAAAACAATCCCATCCACACAAAGAGACACATATTTGAAATGATCTTTCTCTCTACATGAAAAGGCAAACAAAATTTGATACTGCTGAAGTGAAGACACTAAACAGACGGGGATAGTGTTTTATTCTATCTGTAGCTCTATGTGTCTGTATTGTCTGTATCGTTATGTATATTACTGTAGAATGACATGCAAGTAAGAATTTCTTTGTTCTTCGGTGTACTTGACAATAGAGTTATTGGTTTTGACTCATGGTGTTGTTTGAATCAAGAAGTCAAGGATAGCATTAACAGAACAGAACCTTCATTCACTTTCGAATCAGTGTGTTCACTGCTTAATTTTCATCTGTATACATGTGAGTCTCCACCAGCAAGGTGAATAAAGTCTGAGTACAAGAAGGCCAAAAAGGTTATCTTCTTATGGATTTCTTATGTAAATGTGTAATTTATGTAATTTTATTTCATGCCGAGTCACGGGGGCAGCAATCTAAGCAGGGACGCCCAGACTTCCCTTGTTAATTTAAAAAGACCAAAAAACTGTCTAGGTGACTGGTTCAGTTACAACAAACTCCATTCAATGACATCAGTACATTACAAAAGCCTGATGACAATGGTAAAATATCTGTCAATCTTTTTGTTCACTAGTTTCTTTAAATGGATTATGAACAAAACTGTGCATTCTAATGTCTAGTTTTCATATCTAGCATTGACTACTGATCCACCAATACAAGCACTGGCTGCTAATACCAATAGCTTGGTTGTAATGCTTTCGTCATTTCTTTACAGTTCTCCAAATGAAGTATTATCTGACAGGCTTATGTAAAAATCAAAACAGGCTTGTGTGTGTGTGTGTGTGTGTGTGTGTGTGTGTGTGTGTGTGTGTGTGTGTGTGTGTGTGTGTGTGTGTGTGTGTGTGTGTGTGTGTGTGTGTGTGTGTGTGTGTGTTGATTATTCTTTAATCAATACAGGTCTCTACTGACATCTAGTGTATGGAAAGCTGTGGTACTCTAGTTTCATAAAATCTGCATGCAGGTTGCTGCATAAAAACACAATTAAACTGAATTACAATTGGGTTCTGTGTTTTAAACTGTGTGTAAGAAATCATAGCACTTACAATAAAAAATACAAATTATAATATACTAAATTGTCATTTCTTTAATACTCAATAACTGCCTGAAGTCATATACTGTAGCATTCTACACTTCAGAATCCCACTGGCTCTGTACAATTCAGGGGAAAAAACTGTCATCTAATTTCTCTTTTCTTCAGGGGCTTTTGTGCTTAAAAGTGTATTCTTCTTTTTAAGATTATACCAAATAGCTGATTTGACCAGACATAGTTTTTTTTTCTCTGTGATGTTTTTTTCAGTCTAATGATTGGACCAATGGCAATGCCATACTTAAAACTGTAGTCCATTTGTCTGCTCACTTGCATTGAGAGAATAATACACACCTGGCCATGAAACAGCAGGGCAGCAAATTGTCTAGTGACTTTCTACCCCTGTAAGCATTGTAGGTATAGGCAGTGGTTATGGTGGGACTTAAGCGCTGTAATTCTTATAGAGTTCGCCTGATTTGGATGTAAATATACCCTCAAAATAAAGCTGAAAGTCTGTACTTCAAGCTTTTCATTTAAAGTTCATCTCCAATATATTGTGGCAAACAGTTCAAATAAAAAAATAAAAAAAACTTTGCTAATGTTCAACTATTTATGAACATGACTGTCTATGAACTTTGGATGATAGCACTAAACTAAAAAAAATAAATCCATAAATCTCTTTTGGTCTAAAATTAAGCTTTCATTTTAATGATAGCAGAGGATTCATATCACCACCATTATGAGTTCAGTATGCAGGAATGAATCGAGAATGTTTTGCCCAAGAACTGTTGGCGTTAAGCATTTTATGTTGATCTAGTACAACGTAGAGTGATAAAAAAATAAAAAAAATAAAAAACAGGATATTTAAAACAGTACTGAAATGTTAAATCAGTATAAAAGTTAAAAGCCGAAGCAGCTTAAACGCCTGAACAATAACCACTGAATACAATAGACACATACACAGAAGGATGCAAAGACACACATATTGAAAATTATAGTAAAAAAGCTTATTCCTGAAAACTTTTTATGAATACTTAAGTGTCAAAAGATGGGCTTATGATTCAAAAACTGAGCATAGTAGTCCACAATGCATTTGAATTATAAGTAAATTTGAATGTCTAATTTACATGGAAACATTTGTGTTGCTGTTATTGAACAGGAAACTTGGTACCTACTGAACACACAGATTTAAACTCTAAATCAAGCCCTAGGTTTTTAGCATCCCATCATGTGTAGCATGATAAACTGTGTGTAAATGAGAAAGAAGCAGTGCTTTAATTAATTAGTAGCTTCATGATAGCTGTGAAGAGTTCATGCACATAACATCTTACAATTTATTTAATGCATTATTGAAAACATTAGCATGTAACAGTCTTTTTTCTTCTTCTAAAAATGCATCTTTATTCTCAGGTTTACATTATACAGTTCCTGAGAACATTATCTGGCAAATTAAAGAATTAGAAACTTATTCTTGCTTCTTTATTTGCAGGTAATCCCTGAAAGTCTGACAGTTTGTGTGAGTTTGTGTCTCTAAAATGATGAATATAATCTTCCGTTATTTTCTTAACTCATATAACAGTATATTTCTGTAAACAACTATTTATTTATTTATTTATTTATTTATTTATTTATTTATTTACTCACTTACTTACTTACTTATTTACTGTAAGTAAGAAAAATCAAAACTGAAAAATCATTATTTTCTACATATTTAATAATGCAGAAACATTATTTTAACCATCTATTTACTTCTATGGCATCTGGCTGATGCCCTTATCCAGAGTGACTTATTCACTTTATAAGTCACTTTAATTTATACAGCTGAGCAATAGAGGAATAAAGTGTCAACTTGGTGGCTTGGGGATTTGAACTCATGACCTTCCAATCAGTTGTCCAATGCCTTAAACACTGAGCTACCACTGAACAATTACCCTTTATTGAAATATCTCTAAGCTATCAATTTAAACAACTGGGAGTCTAAGACTTACTGTATGTGTAAAGACATCATCTACACTGACTCTCTTTAAATGATGTTGACATCAGAGATGCAAATGTGAAACCAACATTAAATAGATTATAATGCAAAAATAATGCTTATTAGTTTGCACTACTGAAACCGTGTTTAAATTTTCACATTTTGTCATCAAATAGTGGAAAGTTTACATTAATTTAATCCCTGCTCTTCATCTATTTGTCATTTCTAAAATGCCAGGTTCAAAAATCAATCGCAGTGTGAGCACTACCTTACCATCAGTTCTACATGTTTTAACATGTAGAGAAGACATGCAATTTGGCTCATGTGTAAACCTTTAGAAAGAAAACAGATAGACAGACAGACAAATAAACGCATCCAACAGACAAACACTCTGAAACACAGACCCACACACTTTCAAACACACTTCACGGCAGAAGATCTACTGCACCTGCCTGCCAGGATAACCTTTGGCACCAGCACTTCCATCAGAACCTTTCTCCCCCTGAGAGACAGTGAGAGAGAGAGAGAGAGAGAGAGAGAGAGAGAGAGAGAGAGAGAGAGAGAGAGAGAGAGAGAGAGAGAGAGAGAGAGAGAGAGAGAGAGATTAATACTGATAAATATTCAATATGCACATACATGTGTGAATTAAGTGGTATTCATAATTATGTCAATAGTGTGTGTGTGTGTGTGTGTGTGTGTGTGTGTGTGTGTGTGTGTGTGTGTGTGTGTGTGTGTGTGTGTGTGTGTGTGTGTGTGTGTGTGTGTGTGTGTGTGTGTGTGCGATTGTGACTCACCACTTCCCCTGGGAGACCAGCTGGTCCCGGATGTCCTTTTTGTCCCTGTACAAATAAAAAAAAATGAGTGACATGTTCACACACATACTGCTGCAACTTTCTAATATTTCTTTATTTCAGCATCCTGTGTGTGTGTGTGTGTGTGTGTGTGTGTGTGTGTGTGTGTGTGTGTGTGTGTGTGTGTGTGTGTGTGTGTGTGTGTGTGTGTGTTACAATACAAAACAGTATATCTGCCTGTGTGCATGCTAATCGGTTGCTTTTGTAATCTGATTCAATTGAACAAACCTTAACTAGCAGGAACTTTAACTACTGTAGCACTTTGCTTTCAGCTAAAACATATTGATACGTTAAAATGATGTATTTGATTCCCACAGATGACAAATTGGAGTACATAAGATTAAGCAAGGCCTGTTCAAGTTCACCGCAAATAATTTTTATGAAATTTAGACTAATTACTGTAGCTAACGAGTGACCCTTTTTTGGGTGTTCAAATTGGAGTGTTCAGTCCACCAGTGGTTATTACATGTGACAGAAATAATACTGCAGGATAATACTGTGTGTGTGTGTGTGTGTGTGTGTGTGTGTGTGTGTGTGTGTGTGTGTGTGTGTGTGTGTGTGTGTGTGTGTGTGTGTGTGTGTGTGTGTGTGTGTGTGTGTGTGTGTGTGTGTGTGTGTGTGTGTGTGGACACAGTAGGAAATGTGTAGTTATTTATGTTTTGGCAGGACTCTTCCTGAACTTGCCAGTGTCTGGAAATTCATTCACATGCAAAAACATGTAGTTTAAATGCACGTTCAGAGACACACTCACAGACGCTGACACACACTCTCTGTCTTTTGCTCTACTCTCAGCCAAGGTTGTGAAATTATATACTGCATGCTGTGTTTCTGAGGGTTGGCTGCTTTTCTCATCAGTGTTTTCAGCGGAAGCACGCACACACACATACAGTACACACACACACACACACACACACACACACACACACACACACACACACACACACACATACACATACACACACACACACACACACACACACACACACACACACACACACACACAGAGAGAGAGAGTATTGCAACACTCTAAAAGAAGAACACTAAATTCAATACTGTTGTGAGTAAACGAAAACTGTGCTGCACTGACTCAATGCAACATTTCGGTCATAAACAAACGGTTGATCTTTACAGGAGGTTTTGTTTCAGTATTTTTGTCTATATTGGCTAAAATTGTGAATTCTGTCACAGTGAGGTTTTCTGTACTCAATCAGTAGTGAAGATGCAGATACATTGTGTGTTGGCATATTTCATATTATTATTATTATTATTATTATAGTTGTTGTCATCATTGTAAATAATAATAATAATAATAATAATAATAATAATAATAATAATAATAATAATAATAATAATAAAACCAGTAAGTCTGTAAGCCAGTTTAAATGAGAACTTGTGCAAATTTTAAATAATTTAGTTTTGAGATCCACTCAAATATAAAACAAGTTCCTGAATAAAGTCTACACTTCAGTCACCAATCTCATTACTCAGCAGCAGCAATGTGTGAGACAGTGGAAACAGATTTATTAAATCCTTTCTTTCTTATATGCTTCCAAAGAAACAGCACAGCGAATCTCATCCATCCTCTGAAATGATTTTTCTTGGGTGATGTTTTGTGAAAAGTGAAAGGTACTTCAGGCACTCGCTTCAGCATCATCATATATCATCATATACTGTATCTGTGTATCACTTTTTTCTTCTCAGCTTATATTAAGGAATAATCACTTCTAAAATGTAAGTACAAAAACTTGACTGAGCAAAAGAACAGAACAGCAAAAAAGAAGCTCATGTGAGGTGTTTTATATCATTATTTACTCTGTCACATAGGCATAATATGATAAGGGGGCCACTTCCATCTCTACACTTTAGTTTATTAAAAAGATGCTGCCGAGTGGCTTTTCTGGTTCCAACTCTAATAGTGCACAAAGTAATGAAAGTTATTTTTAGGAGAGGTGGAAGCAAAAGTGTTTTGATGTTGACATGTAATACTGCTGGTGTGTTGAGGTTGAAGGGTTTGTTTCAGAATGTTCTCCAGCTCTGTAGGCAATACTGTGCCCAAAAAAACACAAACATTGTAACTCTGAAAGTTAGCTTCATATTAATATTCAGAAAATATCATTTACAAACCAAATTCATAAATATGAAAATAACATTTTAGAAACACAGCAGAAATCAAAGAATGTGAATATACCAAGCCAGCATTCTGAGTTTAGCTCAAGTCAGTGTGGGTTAACATTACCCACATTTACAAACCTAAGATACCATCAACGTAACTAGCATCTGTTCTGGGCTTTTATATATATATATATATATATATATATATATATATATATATATATATATATATATATATATATATATATATACTTTCAATAAAATAATCTCAATTATCATAGGTTAGTTAGAGCAGGTCAAATGTGTGTGTGTGTGTGTGTGTGTGTGTGTGTGTGTGTGTGGGTGTGGGTGTGAAAGAGTGTGAATGAGAGAGAGAGAGAGAGAGAGAGAGAGAGAGAGAGAGAGAGAGAGAGAAAGAGAGATGCTTAAAGGCACATACACCTACTGTATCAAGATGAGTTGGTATGTGCATGTGTGTGTCTCTGATTCTGCACTACAGCTGTGTTAAACATTAAGTGGGGATTCCCTGCATTCCCTTTATTGTTATTTCCATGACACACAGTCAGACACTACAGTATATCTTTAGAAAGAAGCACAGCATATATGTCAGAGAGAGAAAAGTGAGTCATAAAGAACTTTTAAATCATGGGGAAAAGCATGCATGAGAGAGAGAGAGAGAGAGAGAGAGAGAGAGAGAGAGAGAGAGAGAGAGAGAGAGAGAGAGAGAGAGAGAGAGAGAGAGAGCATCACTTTTATATACCTTTTGACCCTCTCCACCAGTTAAACCAACAGGACCAATAATCCCAGGATCTCCCTACAAACAAACAGAAAGTAAGAGCAATGAGCTTAACAGGCAATACTAGGATATAACACTAAGAGAAGGGTTTGAGAGTTTGAGAGTTTAGAATATATTTATGCCTTGCCTGTTTTACATGTAATCAAATCTAAATGTCTAACTGGCTTACCTGAAAGATTAGTGTGCACACAAAGCAAAGCTTGCATCAAAGTGATTTCATGCAAACAAATCGTTTAGTGATTTGAACTGTTAATTCAGGTAATTATTGGTAATATTTCACATGCTGACAAAAAAAAAATCCATATTACTTAGTTGTTTGCCAATAAGTGCAATATTATTGGACTGTGATGAGAGTTGCATATGGAACCATACACCTAAGATTCAGTGCAAAGCTAAACAACTGTGTCTGAAGTCATCTTAATAGTCTGATAACTTTCATCACTATGCAAAAGGAGGAGCAGGAGGAAACAATTTGACTGCAACCTCATGTTTTTTATAAAAACAATTAAAATAAAATTCTGATCTCCATGTGTAACCTAGTGGATTGCGAATACTACAGATAGTCACAGACACTATATATTGTACAGTCCTATGATAAAGCAAGGAATAAGTCATTAACAACAAAATCGATGTATAAAAGTGCTTTTGATTTATGTTAAAAAGTATGTAAATCTCTCTCTCTCTCTCTCTCTCTCTCTCTTTCTCTCTGTACTGTATGCAGACTCTTCTTTTTCTTCTTCTTCTTGTGTTGATGTGATAATGACACAATGGGTAGCATATACAGCATGGATATACTGAGCAAAGTTGCTATTAACATCCAATATTGGCACTACAAGATTTTATCAAGCTACTTACAATGACACACATTTCATATTCCAAGTGTTTGCTGTATTTCTGGAATCTTCTATTTCATTTCTGCCTGCAGTCTACTGCAGTTAAAGAGCACACATTGTTTAAACAAAAGAGTAAAGTAATGGTAAGCACAATTTTTCTGTTTACCATGCTCGCTATTTGGAAAAGACACTGTGTGATTATGGATATGAAGGACTTGGAAGTATGCGCATGTTTTACTGCATACGTATATAATAGATTTATGGCCTATACACTGACGTTCAACCCTGATTTAGTCCAATTTGATTTAGCCCTCATTTTCAAGCCTTCAATAAAAAAACCATTAAACAAGAAAGAATGTATAATTATAGATGTCTGAACTGCAAGACGTTACTATTTTTGTTTCTAGGCTAAGGGACATTCCTCAGTCTTAAAAGATTATGAATAAGAGCAATGCAGGTTGTTCTTCACTCACTTTCTCTCCTTTAGGTGCTATTCCAGGTGAGAGTCCAGGGTCACCCTTCTTCCCCTAAAAAAGATTCAAGGAAAATATAAGAGACAGACAATGAAGTAAAAGCTGAGAGATTGGGATTGTGGGATATAATAAATATTGTAAATTCTGACAGTTTGTGGCTATCAAACTGTGAATATATGTCTCTGTCTGTCTATGTATGTGGTTTACTTTACTATTTGTAATATAAGTAGACTCATTGCCTTGAATGGAAAGAGGAAACCTATATATAGTGAACTACATTGTGATTGATAACACAAGCACACTCTTGCTCACCTACATTTTTATCAAGCTTAATCTAACCCATTTTCAGTATTCTAAACATGGACATTTAGTCCCCACAAAGTCCCCAGAAACAATATATTCCTACAGATCTTATTTTGGAAATGCATTCATCTCAGCTTTCAGTCACAATAAAAAGCAAGTAAAAAAAAAACAGGAGAGTCAAATAGGGATTGAATAAAAGAAAAGATAAAAAGGTAATAAAAAGAAAGAGCGAAGGAGAGAAACAGAGAGTATGCATACCTTTAAGCCTGGGAGACCTGGTCTTCCTGGATTTCCATGTGGTCCGGGTGGTCCCTGTAACACAAATCATCAGGGTGTAAATGGAAAGAAGTGCAAGCACAAACATAGATAGGTTTTCTGTTTAATGTCAAAGTCAGAAGTGACATCCTAGTGACTTGAACTCTGACCTAGTGATCCTGCATGTTCTTCCTGGTTTCAGAGCTCAAACAAGAGGTCAAGATCAGGGAAGAAAACTGACTATGACAAAAGTGCTTAAACAAGCCAAACTGTGTGACTATGAAGATGTGCGTGTGTGTGTGTGTGTCTGCGTCTGCGTCTGTGTGTGTGTGTGTGTGTGTGTGTGTGTGTGTGTGTGTGTGTGTGTGTGTGTGTGTGTGTGTGTGTGTGTGTGTGTGTGTGTGTGTATTCCTAAAACGGAATATTTATTAGAATGCTATTCAATTATGATTTTGAGAAAGAGAATAAGAAAGATGATTTTGAGACGATTTAAAGAGAATCTTGAGACAGAGAATAAGAAAGAGAGCACATCAAAAGACAAGAATTTTAGTGATGGTCCATTACAAAGAAGCATACTCACAAACACATAATACACAGTTCTTGGTCTCACCTTTGACCTGTGGCTAAGACACATGTGGGTGTGATGTGTTTCATAAGCAACTGTTGCTAACGTGAACTCATACACCCATGTGTGGAGACCAGGGGTCATATCAGGCTGTGTCTTGCTGTCTGTGGATGTGCGTCTATGTGTAGCCTTTGTGTGTGTGTGTGTGTGTGTGTGTGTGTGTGTGTGTGTGTGTGTGTGTGTGTGTGTGTGTGTGTGTGTGTGTGTGTGTGTGTGTGTGTGTGTGTGTGTGTGTGTGTGTTTGTATTTTGGTGTAATTGTCTAACTTACTGCACATACACACGCAGTCTGCCCATACAATGTAGCAGTCTGATGCTTTTCATTACCAAGATTGAAAATCACTCACCACAAATCTCATGGTCTACAAAATGTGCATAAGGTAGACTGTGAATTAATTCTATATTGCCACTTCACATGGGTCTGAAAATAACACTCCTCTAGCCTAAGTCAAAATTTCAAAGAAAGGTACCTCTTGGCTTGCATTCAAGTGTGCTTATGCAATCACTTCCTTTACCCAGTGGTCTAACCTGTCTTTAGCCAGCAGAATCCTTTATGGTGCTCCCCAAAGTGCACGAACACCTGGCTAGTGATGCTGGCAGTTGCTTCCACATAGCTTTTGGATGATGATCAGCCAAAAAAAAAGCTGTCTCAAGCAAAAAAACACTTTATATCTGCAAGTTAGGCAAACTTTCAAACACTAAGGCCAACTCTGCATGTGGGACCATTGTTTTTGTGGGAAGGTCTGAAACATTCCTCACCTTTAATAATTTTTTTATTATATATTATGTGCTTCCAGCAGAAATCCATCAATCTGCTACTTACCCTTTTTGGGTGGATCCAGAAAGGGACACTTCAAGTGCTAACACTTTCCAAGACGGGGGGATTATTCCCAGTGATTTACACATTCGTGAAAAAAATTTGACTCGCCTAAATACATCGAATAAGCATGCGTAATCACAAGAATGTGTCTGACCCTTTGCAAACTCGCCAGTATCCTGGGGCCGCTCCTAGAGGCCAGACCAATCATTTAAAAGAGAGTGGTCTGCTGTGCCACAGTGACCCATTCATGAGTGAGGACTCATCAGTAGTGTCAACAACAGCCAGACACAAGGCTGAGAACAACACTGGTTACATAGTCTGAATGTGTTACAATGTCAACTGTAACGGTCACAGTGGTGGAAATGCATACTGCCAATTGTGTGCTAACATCTCTGTCTATTCCTATCTGTGAACCACAATATACAGTAAGTTGTCTGTTTGTTGTCTGTCTGTCAGTCTAATACATTTTGTAAACACCCTTGCTCCTAAAGTTAACAAATGAAAAGGCTTCTGGCCTGATACCTCTTTTTTATATACAGTAGTGAAAGAATCACTTATACTAAACACAAAGTGCCATTCTTCAGATATATGATCTCAAACCAATAGTGTTCATTCACCACTTGCATCACACATACTGTATAGCCTATGGAATGGCAATAATTTTAAGAAGGTCTCTCAGATCCAACATTCTGCTTCCTTCATCTGGTATGAAGAAGATAATAGACTATGTGTGTGACATTTTATTGGAGGATATTTTATTTATTAAATAAATCAATACATAAATAAATATTTTTGACACAGACCATTTTAAACACACCTTTTCATATTTATTCAAAGGGCTTTGTATTTACACAAACAAACACACATACCTGTGGTCCACTTTTTCCTGGTGCTCCTGGTTTTCCTGGTGGTCCTTGAATTCCCTAAAAATAAGAAGTGGCAAGAGTTACACTTTTTCATACATATACACAAATGTGCAAACACACACAAAAGTCTTTATTGACTCCTTCTTTCTTCTGTAGCACTCAAAGTACTCTGTGTATAGAATCTAAAAATACGGAGGAAACAGGAAGTCATTAGAATGAATTTCTATTTCCAGAAAATGGGGGAAATGTGTGTCTGTGCATGACCCATTGTTGTATCAATATGCTTCATTGTAATGTCTTTTTCTATCAGCCCACCAACTCTCACTTCACACACCATTATATATGGTAATATTGCGGCAAATAATAGACTAAAACTAGATCAATTTTCAATCTTAAGCTAATAAAAAAGTGAAGAAGCTACATTTCACTACTTTGTTTCTAAAAGTGAGTCATAACTGATCAATCTCTCTCTTTCTGTCTGTATCCTCTCTGTCCCCCCCCCCCATACACACACACACACACACACACACACATACACAATGCCACGTGGCGATGGATAAAAGGGCTCTATTGACGAAAGCTTTTGAGGGTGGGGGTTGTGAGTGTATTTATGTAAAGAATCTCTAAGGGTTACAGCTATGCATCTACAAATAGGAGAAAGTGGCTTTTTCAATAGAGGTGCTTTTGCTGTCTCTCTCTCTGTCTCTGTCTCTCTCTCCCTCTCGCTCTCTCTCTAACTAACACACACACACACACACACACACACACACACACACACACACACACACACACACACACACACCTCACTGTCCACAAAGTCCCAATGTGGGAATAAATTTCCTTTATAAAGTGCCCATTCTACAGTGTGATGCTCAAAGCTCCTCTGCTTCCAGAGTGTATGAGATGTGTTTGTGTTTGTGTGTGTGTGTGTGTGTGTGTGTGTGTGTGTGTGTGTGTGTGTGTGTGTGTGTGTGTGTGTGTGTGTGTGTGTTCTTGTACAGGGTGGGGTTATACGACATTACCAAAGAATAGGTTTAATGAAAGGGTTTCATGTCCATTAAGCACATTTTTTTAGACACATAATTTCTTTTAGGCCAGGTATACACTATATGGTGTGTGTGTGTGTGTGTGTGTGTGTGTGTGTGTGTGTGTGTGTGTGTGTGTGTGTGTGTGTGTGTGTGTGTGTGTGTGTGTGTGTGTGTGTGTGTGTGTGCAAATAAGAGGGTGTCTGAGGTGTGTCAGCAGGATAAGTTAGAATTAGAGTCTGTGATTAAGGTGGATAATGGGGCACTTCAGCTAATAAACTGGTAATAACAGAGGAGTCACATTACATACTCACGCACACACAGACACACTCCTGGTAATGTTCTCTCTGCCTTTTACACTTATAATTGTAGTGACACACACATGTTGCCAAGTCTGTCATTTTGTAAAGTGTAATAATACAGGAATGCAGCAGCTTTGGGGCCTTGTTTGTTTCCAAATATAAGAGAATCTGTTAGTGTGTGACTGTATCACATGAAATGCTTACTGCTCTCTTGTAAACTGATGAAATGAAATTTTACTTTAGTACTTAAGGATATGCATATATGGATGTGCATGCATATATTCTTTTCCTTATACATGTAGTAAATATACGCACATGCTTCTATAATTCACCTGTATGCCTGCACATTTATACAGATATACAAAAAACAATCAACAAGGAGTGAGCAACATTTCAGTGGGTGGAAACCTCTTGTTAAAAATGTCTAGAATGGTTCGAGCTGACAGGAAGTATATATAATCTCAAATAAGCACTCTACCACTATGGTGAGCAGAACACATGAGGTTCTGTGCCTGTCAGACAAGAACATGAATTTGATGCAATCCTGGGCACAGACTCCATAAAGAGGGTATATATTTATTAAAAAAAACCACTACAGACTGTTGTGTTTGAAAATCCTAGAAGAACAACATCTGAAAATGCCATCAGTCATGCCATGTTCAAGGTTACTGAGATCACACATTTTCCCCATTTTACTGAGGTATATATATATATATATATATATATATATATATATATATATATATATATATATATATATATATATCTGCATGACTTTATATATTGTGCTGCTGCCACATGACTGGCTGATTAGATAACTACATGAATGTGCAGTCATACCGGTGTTCCTAATAAAGTGGACAGTATTCCAGTATCTTTCAGTTGACTTAAATTCCATTTAGAACACGATTGCATAATTAAATAAAATTTAGTGCCAACATTTGCACGCTAGCAAGATAAATGCTGACTTCTGGTCCAAAGCCAAAATTGTATTCATCCTTCTTTACAAAGCAAAAAGCATTCAAAATGCAATGCTATATAAGTAATGCTATATTGCATTATAGCATATCAAACTAATTTGATGTCTTACCACAGGCCCAACTTCTCCCTTTTGCCCTGGTGGTCCAATCGGAGCAGCAAAAAGTCCTAGATCCAAATCCCAAGTCTGAAGTCCATCAGCAGGAAGAACTGTCCCAGGCACTGGGGCCAATGTAGTAAAATGTACCACTAAGCTTTTGGTAGGTTTTACTAAAGTGTTTTGAGGCATCTTTGAAACAACAGGGATGGTTGATGTGGTCCTGGGCATGGGAGTCATATGTCTGGGTACCTGTTGGGTATTGCTTGGGACCTTTTTAGTTGACAAAGGGCTTAAAATCTTGGGAGTAGTTAAAACCTTGTTAGATAAAGATGCTGATAGGTTTAATTGGTGCTTATTGGAACTGACAGTAGGGGTTACTGGAGATTTTGCAGTGATTTTTTTCTTGGTTGTCTGTAATGGAGGTTTAGATGGTGGCAGATTAGAAAGAGACCCTTTTGGATTTGTGGGTTTGGTGGCTATAGATTTTTCTATTGTGGGTTTAGATGGCTTGACAAATGCTGGTTTGGAGGCTATATGTTTTGAATTGTTGGGTTTTGATATGGTTGTAGGTTTTATGTTAGCAGGTTTTGATAAACTACTGGGTTTTAAGTTAGAAATTTTTGACATGCTAGTGGGTTTTGATCTGTTAGTTTTCGATGCACTGGTGGGTTTTGAGCTTAAGGTTTTTGATATGATTGTGTTTTTCAAACTATTGGGTTTTGATACATTAATGGTATTTGAATCAGTAGGTTTTGGACTTGCAGACATGTGTAATGATTTCACAGTAACAGTTTTAGTTTGAGCTTTTGCTGTAGTGTGCCTGATCCCTGGATGTTTGGTGGCAGCTATAGATTTTCCTAACATGGACTTGGAGGCTGTGGGTTTGGGGATTTTTTGGGGCAGCACTTTGAAAGTTGGTGGAGGTGTGATAGCATTCAAGCTTGGTGGCAGTTCCAGTCCTATCTGAGTCGCTGTGGCTCGAAACCCTGCGGAATCAAGGTTGGCTCTGATTCTATGTGTGACATTCAGGGTTGTCAATGGAAATAGAGTGGGTATGACTGCAAGAGTATGATGGGATATGAATGACTGCTCCACTAAGGAGGGTAAAATGGGAGAGGGTGGTGCTGGTCGGTTGGTGTTATTTTCTCTGCACTGCTTGCGAATAGCCCTGCAATAGTCAACTTGTCCTGCGGGTATCACATCAAACTGGCACACTGCACCCTCAAAGGGTTCAATCCCAGGTAGGAGAGCACTGCTTCCGCCCAGTCGGAAGGTGCTGCGGGGGTCCAAGTGAATTGGTGGAAGTATTGGAAATTCTTGGGTTGTTCCACTGCTGCCATTGTCACAAGCAGGTTGTAGAGTGGCTGTCTGGCCAGCAAGAACAAGGGCCAGGTGGTGCCAGTGGCCATCATGAAGGTGATATGGAAAACGAACCGAGTTGTCAGGCCCAGCATGTAGTTTAATGTCATCTGGCAACAACTGCAAGCCTAACTGGAGGCGTGAGCCGGAGAAAACGGAGAAAAGGAACGCAGAGTTGGCACGATGTGAGCGAATGCTTAACAAGAGTGTGCTGTTCCAGGAGAAAGGCTGTGGGAATATGGAGCGTGTGGCAGCAGTGACACGTGCCCGTGCTGTGAGGATAATGCTGGAGCGAAGTGGGATGACACCAAACGGGACAGAGCGAGAACCCTGCTCAAGGCGAAGAGCCAGCCGCTGCAACACATCCACATCTGCAACACAGATTTACATACATGTCAATTAATACATACTAATGACTTATGCAAGCTCACTCTCTCACACACACAGAGACACACACAAACACACACACATACTTTGCCCATTCACAACAAGAGACGTTTTGTACAAATGATACACACACACTTGATAAAGATGAATTCATGGGAATATAGTATCTTTGTTTAACTTAAATTAGTTTAACTTCACACTGAAAAGCTGAAAGATATAAGAATATATTATATTTTTAACAAACCCAAATGTGTCGTGTGGTAGCTGTGATATGTAGTAGCCTACCAATAAGATGGTTGTGAGTTTAAATCCCAGGTCCAATATGCTGCTACTGCTTAACCCTTAATTGCTCATTTGTATAAAATGGGATACAATGTAAATTGCTCTGTATAAATGTTTCTGCCAAATATAAAGGTAACAAGTTTTGGCACTCCTGGGTGCCAATACTAATGAATGAGATGTAAGTAAAACACATTTCCATTTATATTTTACTGTTTTCATGAGTGACTTTCTGGTTAATTTCCTGTTCACAGAGCTTTTTGACAGTCAACATTCAATGTGGTTTAGGAAAAAAAAATAAGACAGAAAAAAACCAACCCCTAGTATAATAGAGGATTTGCTGTGATAGGCCCTCAAAACCTTGTTAGAATACCTGACACTAAGAATGTGATATACCATTGGATTTTAAATGAAAATTCTGCTATGTCATCAGTTTGTGGATGGATCTTCCAGCAGCACAGTAATTTAAAAGTCAACCATTTAAAAAATAGTTCAGTGACCACAGAATCAAGCTTTTGTATAGGCCTCTTAGTCCCCTGGCCGAATGCCCATTGAAAGCTTTTAGGTAAAGAGAACCTAGCATCCTGTCAAATCAACACACAACATTAACAAAAAACAAAGTATCAGAAACACATTGAGCTATAAAAAGCATTTTTACTTCAGGTAGTCATTCTAAGAAGTACAGAACATAATACTTTATATGCAGTACATCACTGCCAATATATCAACTAGAACTCAGCAGTGTTGATGAGGATGCCAAGACTGCCAAGACTTGTAGCCCTTGTTGTTACAAATATGAAATACCCTTATACAATATTTACTGCAACATGATGCACGCTATTGAATTGTTAAAATCTTTGAAAAATCTTTTGTGTTTACTCTGACCTTGATGCTATCTGGATCAATTCCAATATCCAATCAGTGCATTTGCTGTTTTCAATGAAAATTCAAGACAAATCCTACATTCAATCAATTGTTTGACAGACAGACAACCTGAAAAGAAAATGCTTTCTTTTTCTATATTTAAAACACAAATGAAACTCATTTATTATTTCCCATTTAATACTGTATATCTAACATTCAATCCTTTTGTTTAATATGCACAAAAATATTCTGTGCATTTCTGCTGAATTGCTCTCAGGCATCATTTCTGATGTTTACAATCATTCTCTACTTGGTCCTCTACTGTCTCACACTGATTTCTGTTTTTTTTTTTCTTTATCTTTTGACTCTTGTTATCTTTCTCTTCTTTTGCCATTGTTGTTAGTGTGATCCAGAGCTCTGCATTACATCATAATCACATCAATCACATAATCACAGTGTACAGTACTGTACTTTGTGTGTGTAGGGAGGGGTCTATAATCTTCTGGGAAAACATGATTTAAGCCAGTTCAATGAGTCAGCTTTAGTAAAAAGGATGTCTGTATGTGTGTGTTTTACATTGTTATGCAATGCCAGCAAACAGGCT